>NC_039358.1:19940843-20240843 GCF_003573695.1 Papaver somniferum
AGCATTATGAACTAAATTAATCAACCTTGGTTATTTAGTTTTGTACTCCATAAGTTTTCTTTCTTATGTTGAGTACATGTGCGGTTAAGATGTCATGTTCCATGATAATCTTAGTCGGGGTTCCATAATCTCTTATGTTGAGCCCAAAATAATTAAATTGATTACTTTGGTAATTAGTTTGATTGTTTGCTTTTCGATTAGATTAATTATAGGTTCTCTTGTAATTAATCTAGTTGTGTTTTCATATATTCCACAAGCTCTTGTGTTGAGTATATGAACGGCTACACTATCATGTTCCTTTGGTTAATGTAGTCACGTATTCCGTAAGGTTTTCCTTATGTTGAGTACTTGAACGGTTAAGTTAGTCACCTCCATATGATTAACTTAGTCGTAGCCTGTTGCTCCGTGAGTTTACTTATGTTGAGCACTTTCAATTAAATTGATCACTTTTGTGGTTTTGATTTAATTGCGTATTCCGATTAGAATATTCATGGGTTTACTTGTGAGTATTTTGGTTGAGCTTTGGATATAAAAAATCATTCTCATGGTTTTTGGTGTCCAAATAAAAATCCTTCTTTTCTTTCGAAATTAAGGTCGCTCTTGTTGTTCCTTTGGGAATGACATCAAATGGGGGAGAGTTCTTTTGAACTCGTGCTTAATGGTAATATCTTGCGGGGAGTGCGGCTGTGGAATTTTATAGGGGTTATCTTGCGTCTTAAAACTCCTTGATGAATGTTGTTAGCTTCGGCTATAAGATTGCATCTAAATTAAGATGATATGTTGTCTTTCTTTTGGTCATGAAATGTCTCTTGTGGAAATTTCATTATGAACCCATTCTTGTACCTTTGCAAATTTTATTGACAAAAAGGGAGAGAAATATTGTAGGTCACACTACAAATACATATGGTTTTCAGATCATTGTGTAAGGGGGAGTGGTTTCCATGATCGAGATGAAGTATTGACTAAGGGGGAGTGATACATATCACCATAGTATTATTGTTAAAGTCGTGATACAATTGTACTTTTGTAGATGGGGAAATACGATTTGCTGGTTTTTAAGGAATTGAGGAGACGACCGTACAGAGGAGACTCCTCGGACCGAGCGAAATGTTAAAACTCACACAGATGCACCGCTGCAAAGGGGGTGCTTTAGATTCGAGAGATCAATCTGTAGTACTCCGGCCTAAAATAAGACAATGACCGTTCCAGAGTAAATTCGGTCACAAGAGAGGATGGGTTGATCTGTAGGAGGGAAGCTGAGAAATGTGTGGAATCAATGGTAATCAAAGATTGTGGGTGTGTGAATTCCGAATGCAATAAGCTCTGAGTGATTGAAATTGCTCAATTGAGAGTAGTTGCTCAATTGATGAGTTGATGATCTCGTGTTGTCAGTTTGACGTGAGATTGATGATACTGATGATGCTGATGATTCAATCATGATTCAGAGACTTATTTATATTGCTAGAATTTTAGACACCATGACCCCATGAAGTGTGACAGTTGATGGAATCAAGGAGTGGGGAAGTGGAGATCGTGTTTGAAACCAGTTGCTCAACGTGTGGATACTTGATCGATTTTCCACCCACTACCTCGTGAATTCCTTCAACTGATTGCACGACTTGCTCACATTCCATCGTGTGTTTGAACACACGTGCTGTAGACCGCCAGACCAAAACCCTAAGTTATATCCCCCAAAAGTGACACGATTGACGTCTCGTGGTATGTTAGTCAATTGATGACTTCGTGGTTTGATGGGACGATGAGTCCATGTAGTTGCTGAGTTGAACATGATGTTCTGAAACTCATGAGTTGAACATGTCATGAGACAGAGGTATAGTTCTTACGATGAAGTGAGAAAGTATTGCTTATTCGATGGATCGTTGAATATTGATTGTTAAACCAATATCCCTTGGTTTGAGCAAATATTTATCATCTAAGCAAGTATTGCTCATGTGATGAATTGTTGAATATTTGATCATCTGAGCATGTGTTGCTCATCTGATGGATTATTGGCAGCGTACCAAAAATATTAATTAGAATACTGGTCGTTGAACCGAGCATAATTAATAAAATTAATGACCATGAGGTCTTCGTAAAATTATTAAGGTTGGAATCTGGAATGATGATCCTTGGATTCAGAAACCCTAATTTGATCAATTGATGATCAATTCATGGTTCGTCAAAATTTCAACCATGGGACGAAGGAGGGAGGGACTACATGGGACCGTGGATCAACCATGTAGTGTTCATATGCTCATGTGAGCAAATACAAAGAACTCCTGAAGAGTTGACGATTTGTTGGTGAAAGAATGATCAAATGATGATTTAATCATTTATTCGAAAATGCTCGTCTGAGCCTTAGGTGAGAAAACCTAATTAATTATGACGGAGTGAGGGACCGACCATGGGTCATGAAACCGACCCTGGGTAGTCACGTGACCTCCTGATGATCACTTCATGAAAATCCAAAGTGTTTGGAAGAGTCTTGGACCTAATACGTGCAATTGTGCAAATTAGGTCAAAACTGTGAAAATTGATGGGACCGGCTTCTGTAAGCCAAAGAGCCAATCTTGGTCGGTCAAGATAGCGTGCTCGTGTCCCCAAGGCGTCCGCGTCTCAGTCCTGAGAATTTTGATATTTTCTGGCGTGCAATTGAGCATCCATTCGAGAAAATATGCCAAAATTAGGGTTTCGACGAAACTGGGGAAAACACCATGAGATGATGAAAAATAATTATAAAATAAGGAATGAGGAGGCGTGGGACCGTCGTGGTCAAGGCATGGTCGGCCGGTCTTGGCCACGGTCCCGTGGTGCCTTTTCCTTAATTTTAAAATATTTTGATGATTTTATGAAAAATTCATGAATTTTGAGAAATTTGATGAATTTAGGGAGTTTCCATGAATTGAAGGAGTTTTCATGAGTTCGGGGAAGCAAAAAATATTAAAGTAATAAAAACAAGGGCGTGTGGGACCGTGGAGGCATGACCGGTCGGCTTGGGCCCGGTCCCACGAGTTTCCCTAATTTTTGTGTATTTTTCATGTATTTTTGATGAATTGAGGGAATTTCTCCTAATTTGAGGGAAATACCATGAAATCAAGGAATTTGATGAATTCAAGGAAAACTAATAATAAAATAATAAAACAAAGGGGCGTGTGGGACCGTCTAGGGCATGGCCGGCCGTCCAAGGCCTGGTCCCATAAGTTTTCATAATATATTTTATTTTATTATTATTTGATGATTTGTGCAAAAATACCATGAAATCAAGGAGTTTTTTCATGAAATTAGAGAAATAATAATAATAATAATAATAAAATAGTAAGGAACCGTGGGGTGTGGGGCCGGTTGGGACCAAGGCATGGCCAGTTGGCCAATGGTCACGCCCCACACTCCTTTTCTTAATTTTATTTTATTTTTTATGGATTTATGGAAGTACCATCAAAACCGAGGAGTTTCCTCGAGACGAAGGAGATTTGATAAAATGAGAGAATTTTCATCAAATCATGGAAAATAATAAAAATGCATTAAAAATATAAAACTGGCGTGGGATTGACCACGACACGGTCGGTCAGTCGGTCGTGTGTCCGTGCTCCCAGCACCCTGGTCAATATTTCTAATTATTTATTATTTTCTTCTTTATTTTGCATAGGTTCATTGTTTCGTTGTATTTTTGAAATACTCGTTCGTGCGGTGACTGTTAGTGTATCGTCGTTGAATACACTTTCACCATTTGAATCGGGGCTTACTTAGAGGTAGCTCAGACGCCCGGTTGTTGATTATTTATTACTAATTGTGGAATTCGGTGGAGAATAATTCACAAAGCTGAGCAATAAGATGTTTATTATTAATTCATAGGATCTGCTGAGGATTCAACTACGAATTCAGAATAATAAAGTGAGCATTATCATTCCATGGGATCGTAGATTCGACCATAGAATCAGATTAATTAAGATTTATCTATTACCATTTATGAGACCAGTTGTGGATTCGATCATGAAATCGGAGTAATGAGATAATATAGTTATTGCTATTCTATGAGATCAAGCTGTGGATTCGATCATAGAATCAGAACAATTGTTTATTGCCATTCCATGGGACCAGTCGTGGATTCGACCATGGAATAGGAGCAATTGTAATTAGGAATAATTAACTTTGTGGCTCTATACTAGCAGAGCAAGATGTCTAGGAGCATTAATTATCCCACTATGAGCTTGTCGGCAAGTCATATCCTTAATATAGTCAGGGTAAACTCGTTGTTTGTTCCTGAAGACGTTATCGCTCTATACTAGCAGAGCAAGCTGTCTATGAGCCGTCCATCTCGTGATACTATATATAAATAATCACTGAAAGTGTTCAGTATTCATAAGATATGTCGTTGTCCAGTCGTGATACTACATATCTACATGTACTCTGAGAGAAAGTACTCTCCGTTGAGAGAGCCGTGTCTCGATACTCACGTCTGATTGCTGAATCAGAGCTTCGTATAATTATGAGTTTACGATTTTAGCCTTTTTCGAAAATCCACCATCTACATTAAGTCCCCTGCTTACTGAGGAAAGCTGTGTTCCTCAGTCAGCATTAAATGGTGATTTTCCGGCCATAAATAACAATACCAGTAATTGAACTTAGTCATAAGTTGAGACGTTACTGGATTTAGAGAGCATTAGCAAACCACGACTTGATGAAGGCTTCAATGTCATGATTGGATTAATTATAGGTTCCATAATCTCTTATGTTGAGCCCAAAATAATTAAATTGATTACTTTGGTAATTAGTTTGATTGTTTGCTTTTCGATTAGATTAATTATAGGTTCTCTTGTAATTAATCTAGTTGTGTTTTCATATATTCCACAAGCTCTTGTGTTGAGTATATGAACGGCTACACTATCATGTTCCTTTGGTTAATGTAGTCACGTATTCCGTAAGGTTTTCCTTATGTTGAGTACTTGAACGGTTAAGTTAGTCACCTCCATATGATTAACTTAGTCGTAGCCTGTTGCTCCGTGAGTTTACTTATGTTGAGCACTTTCAATTAAATTGATCACTTTTGTGGTTTTGATTTAATTGCGTATTCCGATTAGAATATTCATGGGTTTACTTGTGAGTATTTTGGTTGAGCTTTGGATATAAAAAATCATTCTCATGGTTTTTGGTGTCCAAATAAAAATCCTTCTTTTCTTTCGAAATTAAGGTCGCTCTTGTTGTTCCTTTGGGAATGACATCAAATGGGGGAGAGTTCTTTTGAACTCGTGCTTAATGGTAATATCTTGCGGGGAGTGCGGCTGTGGAATTTTATAGGGGTTATCTTGCGTCTTAAAACTCCTTGATGAATGTTGTTAGCTTCGGCTATAAGATTGCATCTAAATTAAGATGATATGTTGTCTTTCTTTTGGTCATGAAATGTCTCTTGTGGAAATTTCATTATGAACCCATTCTTGTACCTTTGCAAATTTTATTGACAAAAAGGGAGAGAAATATTGTAGGTCACACTACAAATACATATGGTTTTCAGATCATTGTGTAAGGGGGAGTGGTTTCCATGATCGAGATGAAGTATTGACTAAGGGGGAGTGATACATATCACCATAGTATTATTGTTAAAGTCGTGATACAATTGTACTTTTGTAGATGGGGAAATACGATTTGCTGGTTTTTAAGGAATTGAGGAGACGACCGTACAGAGGAGACTCCTCGGACCGAGCGAAATGTTAAAACTCACACAGATGCACCGCTGCAAAGGGGGTGCTTTAGATTCGAGAGATCAATCTGTAGTACTCCGGCCTAAAATAAGACAATGACCGTTCCAGAGTAAATTCGGTCACAAGAGAGGATGGGTTGATCTGTAGGAGGGAAGCTGAGAAATGTGTGGAATCAATGGTAATCAAAGATTGTGGGTGTGTGAATTCCGAATGCAATAAGCTCTGAGTGATTGAAATTGCTCAATTGAGAGTAGTTGCTCAATTGATGAGTTGATGATCTCGTGTTGTCAGTTTGACGTGAGATTGATGATACTGATGATGCTGATGATTCAATCATGATTCAGAGACTTATTTATATTGCTAGAATTTTAGACACCATGACCCCATGAAGTGTGACAGTTGATGGAATCAAGGAGTGGGGAAGTGGAGATCGTGTTTGAAACCAGTTGCTCAACGTGTGGATACTTGATCGATTTTCCACCCACTACCTCGTGAATTCCTTCAACTGATTGCACGACTTGCTCACATTCCATCGTGTGTTTGAACACACGTGCTGTAGACCGCCAGACCAAAACCCTAAGTTATATCCCCCCAAAGTGACACGATTGACGTCTCGTGGTATGTTAGTCAATTGATGACTTCGTGGTTTGATGGGACGATGAGTCCATGTAGTTGCTGAGTTGAACATGATGTTCTGAAACTCATGAGTTGAACATGTCATGAGACAGAGGTATAGTTCTTACGATGAAGTGAGAAAGTATTGCTTATTCGATGGATCGTTGAATATTGATTGTTAAACCAATATCCCTTGGTTTGAGCAAATATTTATCATCTAAGCAAGTATTGCTCATGTGATGAATTGTTGAATATTTGATCATCTGAGCATGTGTTGCTCATCTGATGGATTATTGGCAGCGTACCAAAAATATTAATTAGAATACTGGTCGTTGAACCGAGCATAATTAATAAAATTAATGACCATGAGGTCTTCGTAAAATTATTAAGGTTGGAATCTGGAATGATGATCCTTGGATTCAGAAACCCTAATTTGATCAATTGATGATCAATTCATGGTTCGTCAAAATTTCAACCATGGGACGAAGGAGGGAGGGACTACATGGGACCGTGGATCAACCATGTAGTGTTCATATGCTCATGTGAGCAAATACAAAGAACTCCTGAAGAGTTGACGATTTGTTGGTGAAAGAATGATCAAATGATGATTTAATCATTTATTCGAAAATGCTCGTCTGAGCCTTAGGTGAGAAAACCTAATTAATTATGACGGAGTGAGGGACCGACCATGGGTCATGAAACCGACCCTGGGTAGTCACGTGACCTCCTGATGATCACTTCATGAAAATCCAAAGTGTTTGGAAGAGTCTTGGACCTAATACGTGCAATTGTGCAAATTAGGTCAAAACTGTGAAAATTGATGGGACCGGCTTCTGTAAGCCAAAGAGCCAATCTTGGTCGGTCAAGATAGCGTGCTCGTGTCCCCAAGGCGTCCGCGTCTCAGTCCTGAGAATTTTGATATTTTCTGGCGTGCAATTGAGCATCCATTCGAGAAAATATGCCAAAATTAGGGTTTCGACGAAACTGGGGAAAACACCATGAGATGATGAAAAATAATTATAAAATAAGGAATGAGGAGGCGTGGGACCGTCGTGGTCAAGGCATGGTCGGCCGGTCTTGGCCACGGTCCCGTGGTGCCTTTTCCTTAATTTTAAAATATTTTGATGATTTTATGAAAAATTCATGAATTTTGAGAAATTTGATGAATTTAGGGAGTTTCCATGAATTGAAGGAGTTTTCATGAGTTCGGGGAAGCAAAAAATATTAAAGTAATAAAAACAAGGGCGTGTGGGACCGTGGAGGCATGACCGGTCGGCTTGGGCCCGGTCCCACGAGTTTCCCTAATTTTTGTGTATTTTTCATGTATTTTTGATGAATTGAGGGAATTTCTCCTAATTTGAGGGAAATACCATGAAATCAAGGAATTTGATGAATTCAAGGAAAACTAATAATAAAATAATAAAACAAAGGGGCGTGTGGGACCGTCTAGGGCATGGCCGGCCGTCCAAGGCCTGGTCCCATAAGTTTTCATAATATATTTTATTTTATTATTATTTGATGATTTGTGCAAAAATACCATGAAATCAAGGAGTTTTTTCATGAAATTAGAGAAATAATAATAATAATAATAATAAAATAGTAAGGAACCGTGGGGTGTGGGGCCGGTTGGGACCAAGGCATGGCCAGTTGGCCAATGGTCACGCCCCACACTCCTTTTCTTAATTTTATTTTATTTTTTATGGATTTATGGAAGTACCATCAAAACCGAGGAGTTTCCTCGAGACGAAGGAGATTTGATAAAATGAGAGAATTTTCATCAAATCATGGAAAATAATAAAAATGCATTAAAAATATAAAACTGGCGTGGGATTGACCACGACACGGTCGGTCAGTCGGTCGTGTGTCCGTGCTCCCAGCACCCTGGTCAATATTTCTAATTATTTATTATTTTCTTCTTTATTTTGCATAGGTTCATTGTTTCGTTGTATTTTTGAAATACTCGTTCGTGCGGTGACTGTTAGTGTATCGTCGTTGAATACACTTTCACCATTTGAATCGGGGCTTACTTAGAGGTAGCTCAGACGCCCGGTTGTTGATTATTTATTACTAATTGTGGAATTCGGTGGAGAATAATTCACAAAGCTGAGCAATAAGATGTTTATTATTAATTCATAGGATCTGCTGAGGATTCAACTACGAATTCAGAATAATAAAGTGAGCATTATCATTCCATGGGATCGTAGATTCGACCATAGAATCAGATTAATTAAGATTTATCTATTACCATTTATGAGACCAGTTGTGGATTCGATCATGAAATCGGAGTAATGAGATAATATAGTTATTGCTATTCTATGAGATCAAGCTGTGGATTCGATCATAGAATCAGAACAATTGTTTATTGCCATTCCATGGGACCAGTCGTGGATTCGACCATGGAATAGGAGCAATTGTAATTAGGAATAATTAACTTTGTGGCTCTATACTAGCAGAGCAAGATGTCTAGGAGCATTAATTATCCCACTATGAGCTTGTCGGCAAGTCATATCCTTAATATAGTCAGGGTAAACTCGTTGTTTGTTCCTGAAGACGTTATCGCTCTATACTAGCAGAGCAAGCTGTCTATGAGCCGTCCATCTCGTGATACTATATATAAATAATCACTGAAAGTGTTCAGTATTCATAAGATATGTCGTTGTCCAGTCGTGATACTACATATCTACATGTACTCTGAGAGAAAGTACTCTCCGTTGAGAGAGCCGTGTCTCGATACTCACGTCTGATTGCTGAATCAGAGCTTCGTATAATTATGAGTTTACGATTTTAGCCTTTTTCGAAAATCCACCATCTACATTAAGTCCCCTGCTTACTGAGGAAAGCTGTGTTCCTCAGTCAGCATTAAATGGTGATTTTCCGGCCATAAATAACAATACCAGTAATTGAACTTAGTCATAAGTTGAGACGTTACTGGATTTAGAGAGCATTAGCAAACCACGACTTGATGAAGGCTTCAATGTCATGATTGGATTAATTATAGGTTCCATAATCTCTTATGTTGAGCCCAAAATAATTAAATTGATTACTTTGGTAATTAGTTTGATTGTTTGCTTTTCGATTAGATTAATTATAGGTTCTCTTGTAATTAATCTAGTTGTGTTTTCATATATTCCACAAGCTCTTGTGTTGAGTATATGAACGGCTACACTATCATGTTCCTTTGGTTAATGTAGTCACGTATTCCGTAAGGTTTTCCTTATGTTGAGTACTTGAACGGTTAAGTTAGTCACCTCCATATGATTAACTTAGTCGTAGCCTGTTGCTCCGTGAGTTTACTTATGTTGAGCACTTTCAATTAAATTGATCACTTTTGTGGTTTTGATTTAATTGCGTATTCCGATTAGAATATTCATGGGTTTACTTGTGAGTATTTTGGTTGAGCTTTGGATATAAAAAATCATTCTCATGGTTTTTGGTGTCCAAATAAAAATCCTTCTTTTCTTTCGAAATTAAGGTCGCTCTTGTTGTTCCTTTGGGAATGACATCAAATGGGGGAGAGTTCTTTTGAACTCGTGCTTAATGGTAATATCTTGCGGGGAGTGCGGCTGTGGAATTTTATAGGGGTTATCTTGCGTCTTAAAACTCCTTGATGAATGTTGTTAGCTTCGGCTATAAGATTGCATCTAAATTAAGATGATATGTTGTCTTTCTTTTGGTCATGAAATGTCTCTTGTGGAAATTTCATTATGAACCCATTCTTGTACCTTTGCAAATTTTATTGACAAAAAGGGAGAGAAATATTGTAGGTCACACTACAAATACATATGGTTTTCAGATCATTGTGTAAGGGGGAGTGGTTTCCATGATCGAGATGAAGTATTGACTAAGGGGGAGTGATACATATCACCATAGTATTATTGTTAAAGTCGTGATACAATTGTACTTTTGTAGATGGGGAAATACGATTTGCTGGTTTTTAAGGAATTGAGGAGACGACCGTACAGAGGAGACTCCTCGGACCGAGCGAAATGTTAAAACTCACACAGATGCACCGCTGCAAAGGGGGTGCTTTAGATTCGAGAGATCAATCTGTAGTACTCCGGCCTAAAATAAGACAATGACCGTTCCAGAGTAAATTCGGTCACAAGAGAGGATGGGTTGATCTGTAGGAGGGAAGCTGAGAAATGTGTGGAATCAATGGTAATCAAAGATTGTGGGTGTGTGAATTCCGAATGCAATAAGCTCTGAGTGATTGAAATTGCTCAATTGAGAGTAGTTGCTCAATTGATGAGTTGATGATCTCGTGTTGTCAGTTTGACGTGAGATTGATGATACTGATGATGCTGATGATTCAATCATGATTCAGAGACTTATTTATATTGCTAGAATTTTAGACACCATGACCCCATGAAGTGTGACAGTTGATGGAATCAAGGAGTGGGGAAGTGGAGATCGTGTTTGAAACCAGTTGCTCAACGTGTGGATACTTGATCGATTTTCCACCCACTACCTCGTGAATTCCTTCAACTGATTGCACGACTTGCTCACATTCCATCGTGTGTTTGAACACACGTGCTGTAGACCGCCAGACCAAAACCCTAAGTTATATCCCCCAAAAGTGACACGATTGACGTCTCGTGGTATGTTAGTCAATTGATGACTTCGTGGTTTGATGGGACGATGAGTCCATGTAGTTGCTGAGTTGAACATGATGTTCTGAAACTCATGAGTTGAACATGTCATGAGACAGAGGTATAGTTCTTACGATGAAGTGAGAAAGTATTGCTTATTCGATGGATCGTTGAATATTGATTGTTAAACCAATATCCCTTGGTTTGAGCAAATATTTATCATCTAAGCAAGTATTGCTCATGTGATGAATTGTTGAATATTTGATCATCTGAGCATGTGTTGCTCATCTGATGGATTATTGGCAGCGTACCAAAAATATTAATTAGAATACTGGTCGTTGAACCGAGCATAATTAATAAAATTAATGACCATGAGGTCTTCGTAAAATTATTAAGGTTGGAATCTGGAATGATGATCCTTGGATTCAGAAACCCTAATTTGATCAATTGATGATCAATTCATGGTTCGTCAAAATTTCAACCATGGGACGAAGGAGGGAGGGACTACATGGGACCGTGGATCAACCATGTAGTGTTCATATGCTCATGTGAGCAAATACAAAGAACTCCTGAAGAGTTGACGATTTGTTGGTGAAAGAATGATCAAATGATGATTTAATCATTTATTCGAAAATGCTCGTCTGAGCCTTAGGTGAGAAAACCTAATTAATTATGACGGAGTGAGGGACCGACCATGGGTCATGAAACCGACCCTGGGTAGTCACGTGACCTCCTGATGATCACTTCATGAAAATCCAAAGTGTTTGGAAGAGTCTTGGACCTAATACGTGCAATTGTGCAAATTAGGTCAAAACTGTGAAAATTGATGGGACCGGCTTCTGTAAGCCAAAGAGCCAATCTTGGTCGGTCAAGATAGCGTGCTCGTGTCCCCAAGGCGTCCGCGTCTCAGTCCTGAGAATTTTGATATTTTCTGGCGTGCAATTGAGCATCCATTCGAGAAAATATGCCAAAATTAGGGTTTCGACGAAACTGGGGAAAACACCATGAGATGATGAAAAATAATTATAAAATAAGGAATGAGGAGGCGTGGGACCGTCGTGGTCAAGGCATGGTCGGCCGGTCTTGGCCACGGTCCCGTGGTGCCTTTTCCTTAATTTTAAAATATTTTGATGATTTTATGAAAAATTCATGAATTTTGAGAAATTTGATGAATTTAGGGAGTTTCCATGAATTGAAGGAGTTTTCATGAGTTCGGGGAAGCAAAAAATATTAAAGTAATAAAAACAAGGGCGTGTGGGACCGTGGAGGCATGACCGGTCGGCTTGGGCCCGGTCCCACGAGTTTCCCTAATTTTTGTGTATTTTTCATGTATTTTTGATGAATTGAGGGAATTTCTCCTAATTTGAGGGAAATACCATGAAATCAAGGAATTTGATGAATTCAAGGAAAACTAATAATAAAATAATAAAACAAAGGGGCGTGTGGGACCGTCTAGGGCATGGCCGGCCGTCCAAGGCCTGGTCCCATAAGTTTTCATAATATATTTTATTTTATTATTATTTGATGATTTGTGCAAAAATACCATGAAATCAAGGAGTTTTTTCATGAAATTAGAGAAATAATAATAATAATAATAATAAAATAGTAAGGAACCGTGGGGTGTGGGGCCGGTTGGGACCAAGGCATGGCCAGTTGGCCAATGGTCACGCCCCACACTCCTTTTCTTAATTTTATTTTATTTTTTATGGATTTATGGAAGTACCATCAAAACCGAGGAGTTTCCTCGAGACGAAGGAGATTTGATAAAATGAGAGAATTTTCATCAAATCATGGAAAATAATAAAAATGCATTAAAAATATAAAACTGGCGTGGGATTGACCACGACACGGTCGGTCAGTCGGTCGTGTGTCCGTGCTCCCAGCACCCTGGTCAATATTTCTAATTATTTATTATTTTCTTCTTTATTTTGCATAGGTTCATTGTTTCGTTGTATTTTTGAAATACTCGTTCGTGCGGTGACTGTTAGTGTATCGTCGTTGAATACACTTTCACCATTTGAATCGGGGCTTACTTAGAGGTAGCTCAGACGCCCGGTTGTTGATTATTTATTACTAATTGTGGAATTCGGTGGAGAATAATTCACAAAGCTGAGCAATAAGATGTTTATTATTAATTCATAGGATCTGCTGAGGATTCAACTACGAATTCAGAATAATAAAGTGAGCATTATCATTCCATGGGATCGTAGATTCGACCATAGAATCAGATTAATTAAGATTTATCTATTACCATTTATGAGACCAGTTGTGGATTCGATCATGAAATCGGAGTAATGAGATAATATAGTTATTGCTATTCTATGAGATCAAGCTGTGGATTCGATCATAGAATCAGAACAATTGTTTATTGCCATTCCATGGGACCAGTCGTGGATTCGACCATGGAATAGGAGCAATTGTAATTAGGAATAATTAACTTTGTGGCTCTATACTAGCAGAGCAAGATGTCTAGGAGCATTAATTATCCCACTATGAGCTTGTCGGCAAGTCATATCCTTAATATAGTCAGGGTAAACTCGTTGTTTGTTCCTGAAGACGTTATCGCTCTATACTAGCAGAGCAAGCTGTCTATGAGCCGTCCATCTCGTGATACTATATATAAATAATCACTGAAAGTGTTCAGTATTCATAAGATATGTCGTTGTCCAGTCGTGATACTACATATCTACATGTACTCTGAGAGAAAGTACTCTCCGTTGAGAGAGCCGTGTCTCGATACTCACGTCTGATTGCTGAATCAGAGCTTCGTATAATTATGAGTTTACGATTTTAGCCTTTTTCGAAAATCCACCATCTACATTAAGTCCCCTGCTTACTGAGGAAAGCTGTGTTCCTCAGTCAGCATTAAATGGTGATTTTCCGGCCATAAATAACAATACCAGTAATTGAACTTAGTCATAAGTTGAGACGTTACTGGATTTAGAGAGCATTAGCAAACCACGACTTGATGAAGGCTTCAATGTCATGATTGGATTAATTATAGGTTCCATAATCTCTTATGTTGAGCCCAAAATAATTAAATTGATTACTTTGGTAATTAGTTTGATTGTTTGCTTTTCGATTAGATTAATTATAGGTTCTCTTGTAATTAATCTAGTTGTGTTTTCATATATTCCACAAGCTCTTGTGTTGAGTATATGAACGGCTACACTATCATGTTCCTTTGGTTAATGTAGTCACGTATTCCGTAAGGTTTTCCTTATGTTGAGTACTTGAACGGTTAAGTTAGTCACCTCCATATGATTAACTTAGTCGTAGCCTGTTGCTCCGTGAGTTTACTTATGTTGAGCACTTTCAATTAAATTGATCACTTTTGTGGTTTTGATTTAATTGCGTATTCCGATTAGAATATTCATGGGTTTACTTGTGAGTATTTTGGTTGAGCTTTGGATATAAAAAATCATTCTCATGGTTTTTGGTGTCCAAATAAAAATCCTTCTTTTCTTTCGAAATTAAGGTCGCTCTTGTTGTTCCTTTGGGAATGACATCAAATGGGGGAGAGTTCTTTTGAACTCGTGCTTAATGGTAATATCTTGCGGGGAGTGCGGCTGTGGAATTTTATAGGGGTTATCTTGCGTCTTAAAACTCCTTGATGAATGTTGTTAGCTTCGGCTATAAGATTGCATCTAAATTAAGATGATATGTTGTCTTTCTTTTGGTCATGAAATGTCTCTTGTGGAAATTTCATTATGAACCCATTCTTGTACCTTTGCAAATTTTATTGACAAAAAGGGAGAGAAATATTGTAGGTCACACTACAAATACATATGGTTTTCAGATCATTGTGTAAGGGGGAGTGGTTTCCATGATCGAGATGAAGTATTGACTAAGGGGGAGTGATACATATCACCATAGTATTATTGTTAAAGTCGTGATACAATTGTACTTTTGTAGATGGGGAAATACGATTTGCTGGTTTTTAAGGAATTGAGGAGACGACCGTACGGAGGAGACTCCTCGGACCGAGCGAAATGTTAAAACTCACACAGATGCACCGCTGCAAAGGGGGTGCTTTAGATTCGAGAGATCAATCTGTAGTACTCCGGCCTAAAATAAGACAATGACCGTTCCAGAGTAAATTCGGTCACAAGAGAGGATGGGTTGATCTGTAGGAGGGAAGCTGAGAAATGTGTGGAATCAATGGTAATCAAAGATTGTGGGTGTGTGAATTCCGAATGCAATAAGCTCTGAGTGATTGAAATTGCTCAATTGAGAGTAGTTGCTCAATTGATGAGTTGATGATCTCGTGTTGTCAGTTTGACGTGAGATTGATGATACTGATGATGCTGATGATTCAATCATGATTCAGAGACTTATTTATATTGCTAGAATTTTAGACACCATGACCCCATGAAGTGTGACAGTTGATGGAATCAAGGAGTGGGGAAGTGGAGATCGTGTTTGAAACCAGTTGCTCAACGTGTGGATACTTGATCGATTTTCCACCCACTACCTCGTGAATTCCTTCAACTGATTGCACGACTTGCTCACATTCCATCGTGTGTTTGAACACACGTGCTGTAGACCGCCAGACCAAAACCCTAAGTTATATCCCCCAAAAGTGACACGATTGACGTCTCGTGGTATGTTAGTCAATTGATGACTTCGTGGTTTGATGGGACGATGAGTCCATGTAGTTGCTGAGTTGAACATGATGTTCTGAAACTCATGAGTTGAACATGTCATGAGACAGAGGTATAGTTCTTACGATGAAGTGAGAAAGTATTGCTTATTCGATGGATCGTTGAATATTGATTGTTAAACCAATATCCCTTGGTTTGAGCAAATATTTATCATCTAAGCAAGTATTGCTCATGTGATGAATTGTTGAATATTTGATCATCTGAGCATGTGTTGCTCATCTGATGGATTATTGGCAGCGTACCAAAAATATTAATTAGAATACTGGTCGTTGAACCGAGCATAATTAATAAAATTAATGACCATGAGGTCTTCGTAAAATTATTAAGGTTGGAATCTGGAATGATGATCCTTGGATTCAGAAACCCTAATTTGATCAATTGATGATCAATTCATGGTTCGTCAAAATTTCAACCATGGGACGAAGGAGGGAGGGACTACATGGGACCGTGGATCAACCATGTAGTGTTCATATGCTCATGTGAGCAAATACAAAGAACTCCTGAAGAGTTGACGATTTGTTGGTGAAAGAATGATCAAATGATGATTTAATCATTTATTCGAAAATGCTCGTCTGAGCCTTAGGTGAGAAAACCTAATTAATTATGACGGAGTGAGGGACCGACCATGGGTCATGAAACCGACCCTGGGTAGTCACGTGACCTCCTGATGATCACTTCATGAAAATCCAAAGTGTTTGGAAGAGTCTTGGACCTAATACGTGCAATTGTGCAAATTAGGTCAAAACTGTGAAAATTGATGGGACCGGCTTCTGTAAGCCAAAGAGCCAATCTTGGTCGGTCAAGATAGCGTGCTCGTGTCCCCAAGGCGTCCGCGTCTCAGTCCTGAGAATTTTGATATTTTCTGGCGTGCAATTGAGCATCCATTCGAGAAAATATGCCAAAATTAGGGTTTCGACGAAACTGAGGAAAACACCATGAGATGATGGAAAATAATTATAAAATAAGGAATAAGGAGGCGTGGGACCACCGAGGCGAAGACATGGTCGGCCGGTACCACGGTCCCGTGGTGCCATTTACTTAATTTTACAATATTTTTGATGATTTTATGAAGAATTTTAAGAAATTTGATGAATTTAGGGAGTTTCCATGAATTGAAGGAGTTTTCATGAGTTCAAGGAAGCAAAAAATATTAAAATAATAAAAACACGGGCGTCTGGGACCGTGGAGCGTGGCCGGCCAGCTAGGGGTTCGGTCCCACGAGTTTTCATAATTTTTTAGATTATTTAAGTATTTTTCATGATTTGAGGGAATTTTCCTAATTTGAGAGAAATACCATGAAATCAAGGAATTTGATGAATTCAAGGAAAAATAAAATAAAATAATAAAACATGGGGCGTGTGGGACCGGCTAGTGGCCCGGTCCCAGAAGTTTTCATAATTTTATTTATTTTTTGATGATTTGTGCAAAATACCATGAAATCAAGGAGTTTTTTCATGAAATTAGAGAAATAATAATAATAATAAAATAATAATGAGGAACCGTGAGGTGTGGGGCCGGATGGGACCAAGGCATGGCCGGTTGGCCAACGGTCACGCCCCACACTTCTTTCCTTAATTTTATATTATTTTTTACGAATTTATGAAAATACCATGAAACCGAGGAGTTTCCTCGAGACGAAGGAGATTTGATAAAATGAGAGAATTTTCATCAAATCATGGAAAATAATAAAAATGCATTAAAAATATAAAACTGGCGTGGGATTGACCACGACACGGTCGGTCAGTCGGTCGTGTGTCCGTGCTCCCAGCACCCTGGTCAATATTTCTAATTATTTATTATTTTCTTCTTTATTTTGCATAGGTTCATTGTTTCGTTGTATTTTTGAAATACTCGTTCGTGCGGTGACTGTTAGTGTATCGTCGTTGAATACACTTTCACCATTTGAATCGGGGCTTACTTAGAGGTAGCTCAGACGCCCGGTTGTTGATTATTTATTACTAATTGTGGAATTCGGTGGAGAATAATTCACAAAGCTGAGCAATAAGATGTTTATTATTAATTCATAGGATCTGCTGAGGATTCAACTACGAATTCAGAATAATAAAGTGAGCATTATCATTCCATGGGATCGTAGATTCGACCATAGAATCAGATTAATTAAGATTTATCTATTACCATTTATGAGACCAGTTGTGGATTCGATCATGAAATCGGAGTAATGAGATAATATAGTTATTGCTATTCTATGAGATCAAGCTGTGGATTCGATCATAGAATCAGAACAATTGTTTATTGCCATTCCATGGGACCAGTCGTGGATTCGACCATGGAATAGGAGCAATTGTAATTAGGAATAATTAACTTTGTGGCTCTATACTAGCAGAGCAAGATGTCTAGGAGCATTAATTATCCCACTATGAGCTTGTCGGCAAGTCATATCCTTAATATAGTCAGGGTAAACTCGTTGTTTGTTCCTGAAGACGTTATCGCTCTATACTAGCAGAGCAAGCTGTCTATGAGCCGTCCATCTCGTGATACTATATATAAATAATCACTGAAAGTGTTCAGTATTCATAAGATATGTCGTTGTCCAGTCGTGATACTACATATCTACATGTACTCTGAGAGAAAGTACTCTCCGTTGAGAGAGCCGTGTCTCGATACTCACGTCTGATTGCTGAATCAGAGCTTCGTATAATTATGAGTTTACGATTTTAGCCTTTTTCGAAAATCCACCATCTACATTAAGTCCCCTGCTTACTGAGGAAAGCTGTGTTCCTCAGTCAGCATTAAATGGTGATTTTCCGGCCATAAATAACAATACCAGTAATTGAACTTAGTCATAAGTTGAGACGTTACTGGATTTAGAGAGCATTAGCAAACCACGACTTGATGAAGGCTTCAATGTCATGATTGGAGAGTCGTTTGATGAGCATAAATTGGTGTTGAACCGCTGGTTTGGACGACGAGTCCGTGGTCGGTTAGGATTCGTGGGCCGGGCTCAATAAGGAAATCCTTGTTTTAGGAATAGACGCTCGTTCGTTCGTTAGTTTAGGGAACAAACAAAATAGACCTTAGTCTAATGACATAAAATTTTGTTTATGAGCTTTCACGAAAACCAAAATTTTATTTTTTAAATATGTGAGATTTCACAAAGTGGAATAAACTCTCGTTTCAAAGGTGGATGCTCGTACGAGAGAAAAGTTTTTTTTTTTTGAATAGACGTGCGTCTATTAATAATAAAATTTTGTTTATGAGCTTTCATGAAAAACTTTTATCTCAAGCTTTCAGAAATCTTTGAGAACATATTCTCGCTTCAAAGACAGACGCTCGTGCGAGGGAGTAAAATATATAGATATATTTTTCAAATTTACGTGAGTTTCACGTCAAATATTTATATATTTTGTAAAACCATGTTTTAGTTTTGAACAACTGTTGAAAGTAAACATGGTTAAATAATGTCTGTATGTGAGTTTTCACAATTGTAGAATGGACGTCTGTCCAGTTTTTGAAAAACCAGTGGATGTTAAGATTCACGTGAGTTGTTCACGGTTTTATGAAAATCAAGTCATGATTTTGAATAATGAATTTTGCTCGTCCTTGCAGGTTTGACGCAACGAGCGGGTTTTCAAAATTCTGATGTTATAATCACTATAGCTAGTGAAATTGTAAACAGGTGAGAGTTGGATTGTTACAATTTTTGACGCCGATGTGAGCACCTTTGTTATGATTTAATTTCACTGCTTTGATGAAATTCGCACCTCTGAATGACATTCTGAAGTAGATATATCAGATGGATACCGCAGCTACTTTGCAGAGATGTCAAATGGTGGTTATGAGACTCCTTTAGTTGATGAAGAGGAAGAATAAGTGGTGACTAAGAGTTCTCCAAATGCGAATGAATTCTTCTGGGTTCAATATAAACCCAAAAAACGTCACCCAGGTTCGAGCACTGTAAAGTCCCCTGTCTCCTTGGTGAGTCGTTAGCGCTCCTTACATCATGACCTTTTCTTGTCCGTGCAATTAGGATCGCGAAACCAATATTTGTTATCCCGTTGCAGAACTTTCCTCCATCAAGTATTGACGGTCTTCGATTCTCTGCGGATGGTCAAACGGTTTCTGACTCGAGTGTGGAAGAAGAGGCCGAAGTAAGTATTTCTCCATATAACAAATTATGATATTTTGTAGATAAAATTTTCATTGTTGAGAATATATCCAGGAGGATGTCTTCATGGAAGTAGAGAGTGCTGATACTCGGTCGTCCTCTGAGAATAGAGATGGAGGAAATTCCAAAGGTTCGGAATCGAATGGAAGTAATGAGCCTCTTGATGTTGACACGGGCAATCCCAATTCCTTGAATGCTTCGGAGACCTCCCAAGTAAGTACATATCTTGTAACCTCTTCATATAAGTATGAAATTTCTGATTTGTGAGTGAATTAATGAGAATCCATGTGAATATGCACGTAATTTCGGTGAAATACGTCGTCAGAAAATTTCAGGCTTCAGCTTTTAATGAAAACACTGTAAAATCTTCGTCCGGAATCGTATTTTCAATGTCTGCATATGTATCCTCAAGCCCAGGAAATTTCCAAGCTTTAGCACAGAAGCTTTTTAAGGTTTGAGCATGTTCAGGTCCTGAAAAAGGCAAAATAGTAAACTTCCAGGAGACTTTCAGAACTTTTCCAGATGGTATGTTGCTCGATGTTTTTTTCACATCTCCTTGATCGTTCATCGGATTGTTATGAAATTTTTACACATTGTAGAGGACATACATACGAAGAGAATGGTATATAACCCTTCTTCATAGGCAGAGTACAGTTTCTCCTGACGAGGTTGCCTAAAACGTATTTTCACGACTTTCATGCTATTTGTTCATATCTCAGGTGCATGATGATGAACTTTGATGATGTTGCACTGCTTGCATACTGGATTTTATAATCTCACTTGGTTTCATGTTTAGATTGCTCTAACCTCATGAAATCTTCGTATCAGGTGCCAAATACCGAAGTTGAGGATATTGAAACCAATAAGGATAACTCGAGCTGGTCTGGAGTTGTTGATGAAGAGACAACCATCCCTGCACTTCAAGGCCATGAGAAGGTTGTAACTGGAGTTATGGAAACATCGATTGTTGCTGCTTCATTGATAGAAGAAACCGAGCCACCAGCAGAGAATACTGAAGAAACTGTAGCCCTGATGGTAGAAGCTTCCTCAGTAACTGAGAATCGTGTAGTGGTGTATGAATACCCAAGTGCAGGGGTTGTTTTGGTCCTCCATGCATCACTCCCATACCAAAAACTAGTTGGTGGAGGATTTCAATGCTATTGATTCATTTGGGATCAGGACCCTTGATTGACACATGAGCATGGTGCTTGATTGCCATCTTGTTTCTGTCAGTCGTGGAAACATTAATTTTGAAACCCTGTTCATGGGACCATAACTGAGGTTGCTCTCAAGAGGGGATTATGTAATGACCATGATTTCATGTCCCGGTGGTAGCATTCCTTATATGATGAGTGATTAGCACTGGAGAGCCCGGCACCACGAGTGTTGGGCTGTGAAATTGATCGTCATGATCGGTGGACCGTCAGCCCCCAGTATTTTGTTGAATCTCTCTTTCGTTTTCCCTTCTTTTGACAAGACCTAGATAGAGGACCCGGGTAGAAAAATTGATGTAAAGACCTAGGTGGTCGAAATTGGAGGTACCTTGATGAAGAACTTAGCGAAAAGACCTGGTAGACACCGATCGACTGTAGAAGTTATGAATCCCGTCTAAAAATTGTTGCTTGCATGTTGTACGCTCTGGAAGCTGTAGGAACCTCATACGACACCGGAATTTGATGCTCGACCCCAACCTTTGAAGCTAAGAGACTGAGTTCTCTCATGAGACAATAATCACCCAATTTGGAGTTACAGAGGTCATCCAATGAAGCGTGCACATTCGTAATTTGTAATCCCGTACAAATATTTCAGATTTCGTAGACCTGACGGTGAAGACCAAATCTTTCAGCTCGTATGTCCAATTGATGCTCCCTTTTGGTATGTTGTAGAAGATACATAAGAGAACATCTTTCATTGAGGAAGCATTGTCCCATTCTTCACCCATTGGTACGTTTTTGCAAACCCATGGCCCGGAGCACGTCGTATCTCATTTGTAGAGGCAATGAGAACATCTTGTAGGAGACTTTGGATTATGCCCACCAGTCGTGCCAGCTTTGGGAAGACTTTCATGTGAGCATGTTATCAGGTCTACACATCTTGATATGAATCATTGGTTCTTAGAGAAGTCCGCTTCATCTGTAACACTTCAGAGAATGATTAGTTGATGAAGCCCTGAGGATGTTGCTCCTGAGACCGTTGTTGGCGCTGAGACTATGAATGATTACGCTCCAGAGATCCTTGTCGATGCTGAGATCATGGATGGCGTTCTTCTAGAGATTATTATTAATGCTGATACCATGGTTGAAGTTGCTCCAAAGACCGAAAAGGCTAGAGCCATGATTATAGATATAACCTCTGCTTTTTCAGTGGGCCTTTTATCTTCACGAACTAGTTGATGAGTTGAGCGTCCGTAAGATGAAGGTGTACTGAGAGTTGAACCTGAATGCTCACTTTGATCGTGCTGGAGTTGAATCAATGTGTCTTCGTTGAGATGTTTGTGCCGACGCTAAACTGTACTCTTTGATTGGGAGTACAATTTGATGGATTCTTTGATGCTTGAGCGTTGAAGCGTATATTCCTTAAGCATCGAATGTCTTAGGGGTTTGATCATCTCGGCCCTGGAATATCTTCTGTTGATTCAGCATCCCTTTCGTTGCGGTAGTGGTATTTGACACTTGTGCAGACATCAGAGCTTTCTGATTTTGTGGAACACGTGGTCTGAGTGCGGAACCTCTTGATGAATGTCTATGTATCTTTTGCAAGTTCTTGCTTTAACCTCGTCGAAATTCCTCAAAGTACTCTGATGATGGAATGTCCGTCAAATATTCTGGATCAGAACTTTCTTCAATTGGAGAGATGTGTAACCAAAGGCGCTTTGTAAGTACCCATATTTTCAGCGTGGATCCATGCTCGTCTGAAGGACCTGTCATATCCTGGATCTTCCTGATTATGTGAAACTTGGTTTCTGTCCAAGTTGAACTTATGTTCACTTTGAGAATGATGTAGCCATAAGTATTTCTGAGCGCTCCTTCAAGGTCTCTGATTGAGATGGAGCATGAGTACCTTCATGTTCGAGTGATCCATGTGGATCCGATGGTTTTTAGTGGAATGTTGTTGATGGCGGTGTCATCATCGATCAACGTTCTTCCAAATTCGTTTCTTCTGAGATTGATTGTGGTACGCAGTCCCCAGTCGTACATCTCTTGGTCTGTGGCTGGAGACTCAAGAAATATTTCCGGAATGACTTCTTGACACGATGTGGTTCAGTATTGTGAACATGTCTCTCCTTTGTGCTTCAACAGATAACGCAATTCTCGTTCGACCAAGGATTGAACTGCCGCTTTGATAGGTTGTTCAGAGGGTGTAAAGATTCTGACTGGGAGAGGATTCTTTTGTAATCTTTCAGTCCCAAGTTGAAGCTATTGTGGATCAACCTTATCTTTGAAAATGTGCTTCAAAACTCGGCAGTCGCTTGTGGGATGATTGACGAACCTGTGGAAGTCACCTCTTTAATGGAAAAAGGAAAGTCAAGTGCTTCTTGATCAGGAATTCTTGTGCGTTGGTCAGAGGCTTGTGAATCTTGCTTATCCTTCCTTTGTGCTTTTGAAGGAGCTGAGGTATGCTTGCGCGGCGGTTTGGCTTTCCGTTCGCCCCCTTCTGCAACAGCGTTTGCGGAAGGCTGGAGGTTTTACTGCTTCTTGATCAGACGTCCGCTCCCTCGAGTGTCTCGCAGTTCCTGCATTTGTAGCTTTTGTTCTTTCTAGTAAAGCAGGCGCAGTAGTTGACGATCTCTTCGAGGCTTCGTGAAGCTCTGAGAAAGTCTGGAATCGAAGATTTTCCACTAGAGCTCTGTAAACCGGGAGCATGCCATTGATGCACAAATCTACTAGCTGTTGATCCGTGACATTTGGATCATGACAATCCAAGGCTTGGACTCTGAATCTTTTCACGTAGTCATTGGGGTTTTCACTGACCCTCTGAAACATTCTTCCCAGGTCAGAGAGAGTGACTTGCTTTGACACAAAGAAGTACTTCCTGTAGAAGGCATTAATCATTTCTCCCTAATTGTTGATAGTCTCTGGTGCGATGTTGTTATACCAGGTGTATGCTCTGCCTTTCAGAGACTTTGAGAATTCCTTGAGACGAACGACATGATTATGTTCATGTTCTCCCAGTGCTTCGAGAAAACGAGAGACATGTTCCTGAGCATTGCCAGTTCCATCATATAAGGTGAAGGTTGGAGAAACGTAACCTTTGGGGAGTGGAATCCTATGCGTAGCGGCAAGATAAGGAGGTTGATGACGATGGACATGCGATGTTTTGTTTTTTCCACGGTTCTCCAAGAGGTGCTCCAGATCCTCGCGAGTGATGAAATTCGATGATCCCTTTGCTGATGAGTTGTCTGCAGCAGTTTTGCGGACTTCGTCGTCTTCTACTGTATGGATTGGAATTACTTCAGGATCGTCGTCTGAGGATTTCTCCTTCTCCTTTCCCTTCTCTTGAGTTTTCTCTGACATCTTGTCAGTAAGAGTTTTGAGATAATTACACAACTCCTTCTGTGTAGCAGCCATGTCAGTCTGATTCTTTGCAAGAGTCTCATGCGCTTTGATAAGATCAGCAATGGTAGGTGGTGGATCTCCTCTGACTTCTTCAGGGTGTCGTCCGGACAGTGGATGACCTTCGACGTGAGGAAGAGTAACGTCACTACCATCAGTGTTGGAGGTCGGAATTGTCTCCGGGATATTCTGATTGTTGTTGTTGCTAGTGCTAGCACGGTTTGTGTTAGGATTCGTAACGGAACCTGACCTGAGATCAACCATCTTGTAGAATTGTGAGATTGCAACCGAGAGAATGATCTCCCACTGTGGTCGCCAATATGTAGATGGGGAAAAACGATTTGCTGGTTTTTAAGGAATTGAGGAGACGACCGTATGGAGGAGACTCCTCGGACCGAGCGAAATATTAAACCTCACACAGATGCACTGCTGCAAAGGGGGTGCTTTAGATTCGAGAGATCAATCTGTAGTACTCCGGCCTAAATCAAGACAATAACCGTTCCAGAGTAAATTCCGTCACAATAGAGGATGGGTTGATCTGTAGAAGGGAAGCTGAGAAATGTGTGGAATCAATGGTAATCAAAGATTGTGGGTGTGTGAATTCCGAATGCAATAAGCTCTTAGTGATTGAAATTGCTCAATTGAGATTAGTTGCTCAATTGATGAGTTGATGATCTCGTGTTGTCAGTTTGACGTGAGATTGATGATACTGATGATGCTGATGATTCAATCATGATTCAGAGACTTACTTATATTGTTGGAATTTTAGACACCATGACCCCATGAAGTGTGACAGTTGATGGAATCAAGGAGTGGGGAAGTGGAGATCGTGTTTGAAACCAGTTGCTCAACGTGTGGAGACTTGGTCGATTTTTCACCCACTACCTCGTGAATTCCTTCAACTGATTGCATGACTTGCTCACATTCCATAATGTGTTTAAACACACGTGCCGTAGACCGCCAGACCAAAACCCTAAGTGATATCCCCCCAAAGTGACACGATTGACGTCTCGTGGTATGTTAGTCAATTGATGACTTCGTGGTTTGATGGGACGATGAGTCCATGTAGTTGCTGAGTTGAACATGATGTTCTGAAACTCATGAGTTGAACATGTCATGAGACATAGGTATAGTTCTTGCGATGAAGTGAGCAAGTATTGCTCATTCGATGGATCGTTGAATATTGATTGTTGAACCAATATCCCTTGGTTTGAGAAAATATTTATCATCTATCAAGTGTTGCTCATGTGATGAATTGTTGAATATTTGATCATCTGAGCATGTGTTGCTCATCTGATGGATTATTGGCAGCGTACCAAAAATATTAATTAGAATACTGGTCGTTGAACCGAGCATAATTAATAAAATTAATGACCATGAGTTCGTCATAAAATTTTTAAGGTTGGAATCTGGAATGATGATCCTTGGATTCAGAAACCCTAATTTGATCAATTGATGATCAATTCATGGTTCGTCAGAATTTCAACCATGGGACGAAGGAGGGAGCGACTACATGGGACCGTGGATCAACCATGTATTGTTCATATGCTCACGTGAGCAAATACAAAGAACTCCTGAAGAGTTGACGATTTGTTGGTGAAATAATGATCAAATGCTGATATAATCATTTATTTGAAAATGCTCGTCTGAGCCTTAGGTGAGAAAACCTAATTAATTATGACGGAGTGAGGGACCGACCATGGGTCATGAAACCGACCCTGGGTAGTCACGTGACCGCCTGATGATCACTTCATGAAAATCCAAAGTGTTTGGAAGAGTCTTGGACCTAATACGTGCAATTGTGCAAATCAGGTCAAAATTGTGAAAATTGATGGGACCGGCTTCTGTAAGCCAAAGAGCCAATCTTGGTCGGTCAAGATAGCGTGCTCGTGTCCCCAAGGCGTCCGCGTCTCAGTCCTGAGAATTTTGATATTTTCTGGCGTGCAATTGAGCATCCATTCGAGAAAATATGCCAAAATTAGGGTTTCGACGAAACTGAGGAAAACACCATGAGATGATAAAAAATAATTATAAAATAAGGAATGAGGGGCGTGGGACCGTCGTGGTCAAGGCATGGTCGGCCGGTCGTGACCACGGTCCCGTGGTGCCTTTTCCTTAATTTTAAAATATTTTGATGATTTTATGAAAAATTCATGAATTTTGAGAAATTTGATGAATTTAGGGAGTTTCCATGAATTGAAGGAGTTTTCATGAGTTCAGGGAAGCAAAAAATATTAAAATAATAAAACAAGGGCGTGTGAGACCATGGAGGCATGGCCGGCCAGCTTGGGGCCGGTCCCACGAGTTTCCCTAATTTTTGTGTATTTTTCATGTATTTTTGATGAATTGAGGGAATTTTTGCTAATTTGAGGGAAATACCATGAAATCAAGGAATTTGATGAATTCAAGGAAAACTAATAATAAAATAATAAAACAAAGGGGCGTGTGGGATCGGCTAGGGCATGTCCGGCCGGCCAAGGCCCGGTCCCACAAGTTTTCATAATTTATTTTATTTTATTATTATTTGATGATTTGTGCAAAAATACCATGAAATCAAGGATTTTTTTCATGAAATTAGAGAAATAATAATAATAATAATAATAACATAGTAAGGAACCGTGGGGTTGGGGCCGGTTGGGACCAAGGCATGGTCGGTTGGCCAATGGTCACGCCCCACACCCCTTTCATTAATTTTATATTATTTTTTATGGATTTATGGAAGTACCATGAAACCGAGGAGTTTCCTCGAGACGAAGGAGATTTGATAAAATGAGAGAATTTTCATCAAATCATGGAAAATAATAAAAATGCATTAAAAATATAAAACTGGCATGGGATTGACCACGACACGGTCGGTCGGTCGATCGTGTGTCCGTGCTCCCATCACCTTGGTCAATTTTTTCAATTATTTATTATTTTCTTTTCTATTTTGCATAGGTTCATCGTTTCGTTGTATTTTTGAAATACTCGTTCGTGCGGTGACTGTTAGTGTATCGTCGTTGAATACACCTTCACCATTTGAATCGGGGCTTACTTAGAGGTAGATCAGACGCCCGGTTGTTGATTATTTATTTCTAATTGTGGAATTCGATGGAGAATAATTCAAAAAACTGAGCAATAAGATGTTTATTATTAATTCATAGGATCTGCTGAGGATTCAACTACGAATTCAGAATAATAAAGTGAGCATTATCATTCCATGGGATCGTATATTCGACCATAGAATCAGAGTAATTAAGATTTATCTGTTACCATTTATGAGACCAGTTGTGGATTCGATCATGAAATCGGAGTAATGAGATAATATAGTTAATGTTATTCTATGAGATCAAGCTGTGGATTCGATCATAGAATCAGAACAATTGTTTATTGCCATTCCATGGGACCAGTCGTGGATTCGACCATGGAATAGGAGCAATTGTAATTAGGAATAATTAACTTTGTGGCTCTATACTAGCAGAGCAAGCTGTCTAGGAGCATTAATTATCCTGATACGAGCTTGCCGGTAAGTCATATCCTTTATATAGTCAGGGTAAACTTGTTGTTTGTTCCTGAAGACGTCATCGCTCTATACTAGCACAGCAAGCTGTCTAGGAGACGTCCATCTCGTGATGCTATATATAAATAATCACTGAAAGTATTTAGTATTCATGAGATATGCCGTTGTCCAGTCGTGAGACTGCATATCTACATGTACTCTGAGAGAAAGTACTCTCCGTTGAGAATTCGATGAGAGAGCCGTGTCTCGATACTCACGTCTGATTGCTGAATCAGACCTTCGTATAATTATGAGTTTACGATTTTAGCCTTTGGCGAGAATCCACCATCTACAACTTTGAAGTTCATAATAATACTACGACACTGAATAATAATGATCGAGAATCTCGATTTCTCTCATTGTTATAGCTACAGATCTTCAACAACGGTGATACTAAACTTTCAACCTTTGGGATCATTAGAGTACTTGGAAGGACGAAGATTTCAAGGAACGTTGAAGATTGGACTATGGAATAGGAGCCACTAAAGTTTATCTTTTTTGTATTCCATATGTATTAATAGTTTTGTCACTAAAATTGACAAAGGTGGAGATTGTTAGAGCATAGATCGGTCAACCTCGCATGCGTTGCTATATCAAGCATGTTTGTCAATGTTAGTGATCAAAACTATAAAGTCTTGATTTCTAGCCTATTAGCTAAGTATCGGACTAGGATAAGAAAAGTGTAGTTGAGCTCAAGGACTTCATGGTGATTCAACGACAACGACGAAGATCTACACCAAGGAACCGTGGAACTTCATGAACAAAAAGGTATGTGAAGACTTGAACTTATCTATCACTCGAAAGTCTATCTATTCTTCTCCTAATTATTATGAGACAAAAGTCGTATGCTATATAGATTAGATCATATACACTTGATATTTCGAGATGAGTATTCATTGCTTATCTTTTACTCGAAATCATGTGTTGGTAAAGCGTTTCGCTTTGATCAGGTTTATCTTCACCTAGTGACGAAAGTCATGAAAGTTTCAATCACTTTGGAAATTGCTCTGACGAGAAAGGTCTGTTGTTCTTCACGACTGAATATCGCCCTCTGAGAATGTTTCAATGATTGAAATGAGAGTTTAGATTATATAACCATGTATTCCTTGAACCGAAGTTTTCGAACTTTGTTGATCAAGAGAAATCGGTAGGATTGTGGAATTGGCTTGCCAAGTCCGCGAACCCAGTCCGCAGACTCAGTCCGCAAACTGAAGGAAGTTCTCGACCGAGAATTTCTGCTGGGATTTCCAAAACTCGTTTGTGCGCTAAGTCTTCGAACTCAGTCCGCGAATTGGCGGAAGTTCTCGACCCGAGAATTTCTACCGAGTTTGGAAAACTCAACCGATTAACTTAAGTCCGCGAACTTGTTTTTGAACTTAAGAGGTTATGATCTAAAGATGTGCTCTGAATATGAAACATTAATTATTAAGGAATGCTTTATGCAACCCGTGGCTATAATGTTCATGAGCCGATTCTAATCGAATCAAATCATCTTTGTTTCAATTGTGTCTTGTGTAGTTATATAAGATCTCATAGCAATTGAATAACTCTTAACTAGTTCATTTGAGTCAATTGAACTAGTTATGGTGAAGAAGAACATGATTAATATGAGATGCTCATATGGTTGACATTTTGGGTTATCATGTTGAACCAACATACGTGTTCTCGTTTGGGCATGGTTTTCTCAAACCCAGTAAACGTGTACCCAAGTGTGTGTGACAAGCTACGTCTTTTGATCCAACGGTTGAGAGATATTGGCTTGAATCTAAATCGGGTTTTCATCTAACAGTGGATAGAGTTTGCTTTGTACCTAAGGCAAAACCCTGATTTGAAAAGTTATATATAGGAGACATCTAGCAAGAGCAAAACTTAATCCCCACACGTCTGTGTGCTACTAGTGCGCTCGCTAGAGTCGATCTCCATTAACTCTTGATTTTCTTCTCTAAACTAGAGTTAACGACTTCATTGGGATTGTGAAGCCAAACCGATACTACTTTTATCGTAGTTGTGTGATCTGATCTTGCATCTTTTATCGTACGATTACAATCGATTGGTTGACTTGAGATCGTGAGAGTTCTTCGATAGGCAAGATAAAGAAGTCACAAACATCTTCGTCTCACTATTTTTGATTCCTCGACAATCCGCTTGTGTAGTCACGAAGGATTGTAGAGAGGTAATTGATTAATCTAGGCTGTTCTTCGGGAATATAAGTCCGGATTATCAATTGGTTCCTGTTACCTTGATTTTATATCTAAAGATGGAACAAAACCTAGGGTTTATCCGTGGGAGACATATTTATCCTTTCGATAGACTTTTCTGTGTGTTCCAAAAATTACCTAATTTAGGGTTAGAATTGCGTGCTTCTAAAATTTTATTGGAGTACTTTGCATATAAATACCCAGAGGAATTGCCTATTCCTGATACAGTGCATGAGTCAATTGATAATTCCCCAGTCTCAATAGAATCCCCATATTTTGTTCTTTACGCACTTCCTTGTGCAGTAAAAACATGGTTTAGGGGTAAATATTTTTTTTTTGATAGTTTCAGTGTCTCCGCATCGTTATAACATAAGTGTGAAGCTGTCATTTACAAATGTTGTATTTTGGGTCGATCCCCAAATTTTCAGGTTGTTAATTTTTGGGGATCCTTTTTTTGTACATTCCAGTAGGTGTATTTTATTTTATTTTTATTTTTATATTTTCATTTACTTTTTCTCATCTTATGGATTTCCCATCTTAATCTTTGCATTGGATGACTCAATTACATTGAGGACAATGTAATGTTTAAGTGTGGGGGAGTGGTTAACTTTTTACTTTAGTGTTTCAGGAGTTTCATTGCAAATCATGATCAACTGTTGAGAAGGTCTATTGAAGGTTTGTAGGTAGTTTATGACCAGCTGTTGAGCGGGTATAAAAATAAATAAATAAATAATTTTTTTTTGTAGTTGTTAGGGTTATGACCAGCTGTGTAGCGGGTCTTTTATTTTTTCTTGCACATTATGACCAGCTGTGTAGCGGGTCTCTTTCTCTCTATCTTATTATATGACCAGCCGTGTAGCGGGTCTTTCCATTTTTTCTTACATGTTATGGCCAGCTGTGTAGCGGGTCTTTAAAAAAATAAAAATTTATGACCAGTTGTGTAGCGGGTCTCTCTCTCTATCTTATTATATGACCAGCTGTGTAGCGGGTCAATTTTTCTGTTTTGCTCGAGGACTAGCAAAATGTAAGTGTGGGGGAATTTGATAAGCACGAAAGTGCGACGCATTTTCACCCATAAATACATTAGCTGGGACTCATTTTATCACTAATAAACTTGTTTTAAGTCTTTTCAAGGAAATAAGCTCTTTTGGAAAAATAGATCGAAAAAAGTGTTAAAAGCAGCCAGAGGAACTGATAAAGGCACCCATCATTTCAGATACGGTCACCCAACTTGTTAAAGACACCCAACAAATGAACAAATGAATAGAGGCACCCTCTTCTTCTTCATTTGAAACAGATTCACATAATTTATGGGAGATCTCAAAGATTTAAGGCAAAGATATCTTGTTGCCTATTATACAAGAAGTTTTCATATCTTGAAGTTAAAAGAGATAATATATTGATGAGTTTGTTTTTATTGAAAAGGAGAAAGAAAATCTGTGGTTTTATTTATAAATACAAAAAATAATAATATCCCCAGGATTTTATTCTAGCAAATAGAGGAAGATGTGTGATAATGGAGAAAGAAATTATTCCTGAGATATCTTTCATCAAAGAGAAGATCTGGTGGAGTTATGGAAGAATATTTTGAAAAGATGTTTGAGTAATGGGTTGTTGTGTATAAATAGGGTGCTAATAGGACCAAACAGGGGAAAAAGAGGGGGGAGTTTTGGTAGAGCAAAATTGTTGCGTTTAATTTTTCTTCATTTTCACCATTGTAAACTCCATTTGAGTTATTAATTATATTTTTTGAGTGTGTTTTCATCATGAGAAGCTAACCCCAACATTGGGTCGACGGAGGAAGCCGAACTTCACATATGGGTGAATTTGTATTATTTTCTGTATGACTTTTGCACTTATTTTAAATTGATTTATGATTCAAATTAATTAGTTATCATTTTATTAGATGGGTCATGCTTGCTTAGATGTTTGGTGTCCCATGCTTACGATTTATAATTAATGTTTTGAGGATCTACTTTGGCAAAACAAGAGTCGATGTTTTATTAATTTATTGAACTTTGATTGTTGAGAATAAATAAATTGAACCGTGTGTTATGAATTCGGTGGAATCCTAGTCCCAATGAATCTCTCTTTTATTTATTATTTTGTTTAAACCTTTAAATTTAGTCTTCACAAGTCTTAGAGTTTGAATCCTTATTACAACAACGACAATCAAAAACATTATCATTAGTCCATACAGATTGCTAAGCGAAATATTGGGTGTTGTTGTTAGACCCCCGCCTTTTCACTATCTAAGTTAGGAGACCTCAAACTTCTAGGTGTTGTTCATCAAACACCTCTTCTAGTAACTTAAATTACTCTCTAGCCATAACATGGTCATGTAAACCTAGGCTGACAGTCAGCCTCGTCTGGCAATCTTAGCTGACCTCATGAAGGTTATAAATACTATAGTCGATTCTCCCACACCTTATGTGTGATACTAGTTGTGCTAAGCTAGAGTCGATTCTCCTTTAACCTTTGGTTTCTTCTTCTAAACCAGGTTAACGACTTAAAGACTTCATTGGGATTGTGAAGCCAGACCGATACTACTTTCTTGTAGTTGTGTCATCTGATCTTGTTGTTTCTATCGTACGAGTACAATTGTAATAATTGGCTTGAGATTGATATCTCCGATAGGAAAGATATAAAAGTAATTACAAACACTTCGTCTCATCGTTTGTGATTCCGCAATATCTTTTTTCGCTGCGTCGATTAAGATTATTGTGAGGTAATTGATAATACTAGGCTGTTCTTCGGTAATATAAGTCTGGTTTATCAATTGGTTCCTTTTCACCTTGATTTATCAAAAGACGGAACAAAAATTGTAGGTATATTCGTGGGAGACGGATTTATCTATTACCGTAAACTTTTCTGTGTGATACAAATTTGTTTATTAAAGTCTTCGACTTTGGGTCGTAGCAACTCTTAGTTGTGGGTGAGATCAGTTAAGGGAATCAAGTACGTAGTATCCTGCTGGGATCAGAGACGTAGGAGCATAAATGTACCTTGGATCAGTGTGAGATTGATTGGGGTTCAACTACAGTCCAGACCGAAGTTAATTTGGAGTAGGCTAGTGTCTGTAGCAACTTAATACAGTGTGTGTTCAATCTGGACTAGGTCCCGGGGTTTTTGTGCATTTGCGGTTTCCTCGTTAACAAAATTCTGGTGTCTGTGTTATTTCTTTTCCGCACTATATTTTGTTATATAATTGAAATATCACAGGTTATGCGTTGATCAATCAATTAGAATATCCGACCTTCTGGTTGTTGATTTAAATTGATTGACACTTGGATATTGGTCTTTGGTACCATCCAAGTTATCTCTCTAGTATTTGATAAAGACTCGCAGATTTCTATTTGCTTGAGTATATATCAAATCGAGAGAATGAGATATAAACTCTTTGATATATTTTTTTTTTATCTAGATTGAGTCTGACTGTCTAGTTGATTCTCTAGAAACTATATTGGAGTTTGTCCATACAGATTGATAAGCGAAATATTGGGTGTGGTTGTTGTACCCCCACTTTTTCAATTGGTATCAGAGCAGGCAAACACGTTTAAGACCTTACAAGTCTGTGTTTGTAGCGATCTGACTCTATGGACAGTAGTGCTATCTCAATAAATGCACCACCAGATCCAGGGATTTTAGCTCTTCCATGACTGATTTAATAAAATCTGTAGAAGAAATTCTATCTAAACCTCCACCAGGTTTAAAATCCCTTGAAGTGTTTTTAGGGCTTGAAAAGAAGCTTGGGAGCTTATCTCTTGATGTTGAGTTATACCTCCAGAAAGAGAAAGAATCTCTTGAAAGGCTAAATCAAGTTATGATGAATAATATTCATGTTGAGGTTGATATTGATTTACTAATCAGTGAGAGCAATGCTCCTCCTCTGCGTAATCCAATTAGTTGTGATAAACTAAACGAATTACAAGAGGAGTTTAAATCTCAGTTATCTGAGTGTATCACCTCAAAGCATGAATTGATTCGTTGCTCAATTCCTGATACTTCCTATCAAGATAGTAGTATTGTCTTCTTTTATGAAGAATCTAGAACGTCTCTTTTTATCAAAAAAGTTTCCCTTCAAGTACTGAAAACTATCTGCAGAAACTGTTTTTTATAAGTTGGAAAACAAGAAATCAGAGACACAAATCTTTTTGGGTTCTCTTGAAGTTCTTTGATAGACTTATAAAAATAGTTCCTTGGGTGTTTCTCAACACTACAAGACTTAAGAGTTGTTGGAAAGAAACTCTTTCTTGGTGCCATGATGAGCAAGACATTGTTCACCTCAACACAACTTGTTTGTGTTGAAAGTGCATCCTCACCAAGAAATGCCCTGCTATGTATACGGTGAGGGAAGCACAACAACTGGGGGGCACATATTATATTCGGTAAGGCTGTTGAATTCAATTGGAATTTTCTAAAAAGTTATGTCTATAAACTTGAGCAAGTTTTATGTTTTTATTACTTGTTTGAGTACTTATAATGATCCATGTACCTTGCTTATCGTTCATTTCTACCTAATTTGATCTGTGTTTAAGGTTCTTAAATGTTTATGTTTGAAAACATTAGTTCGGGATGTTTGGACTTCATGGTACACATACCAAGTATGCATAACATCATTTAAAACAAAAATCCAGGGGTTTAAGTTCGCAAACCCCGTCTGCATACTGCTCCAAGTTACAAAAATTCGTTTGCAAACCTGTATGCATACTTGACGTCGATATTCGGTAAACTTGTTTTGGCCGTAACTTCTTCGTCCGAACTCGGATTGACCTCATTCGTTTTGCACTCTCTTCCTCTTTGGATTCTCTTCAAAATGGAGATAGAAACCTTGAATTTGGATGAGTTAAGATTGGTATTTGTCCTGTCTCTTGTTTTTGTGTATTTTGCTCCGTTTCGTTGCACTTGTTCCACTTCTCTTGAACTTGGGAACTTCGATTCTTGGAGTACTACTTTTTTAAGATAATTTGTAGATTTTACAAGAATTTTGTTGGCGAATCACAAAGAAGGAAGTTCAAGAATGGAAAGTAGTACGCAGTGCTATGAAATTCTTGAATGTTCACAATCATCCTTTGTGAACTATGGTGCATAGTCGTTATTGACTTTGTATGTTCTTCTTTGTTAAGAAAATCTTTTTATATGCATTTGGTATCTATTATTGGTGTAAATCCATGCAAAAAATATTGATTCTACCCTATAAGTACAAATCATCTTGTATGTGCATTACGAGTTGCCTTGTTGCCTAGGAAACTTCTTATGAGAATTTATTCTTATTTTTGAAAGATTGCTAGAGTTTGGAATAGCCATTATTGTGATTACACATTTCTATGTCCAATGGTTTCATCTTCATGTTTTTAAATTTATTGGTTTAAATTCTAAACTTTTTTGGAAGATGATTTTTGCAGTATTAATCTTTATGGTTTTATATATTGCAATTTGTTATGGGATATGTGTGTTTACGTCCGTGAACTATGATTGTGCCATACCTTGTCAAAAGTAAATTCTTTCGTATGTCGATATGCCTAGATTGATAAAAGAATGAATAGACTTTTGACAAATACAAAAGTTAAGCCTATTGTGTCAATTTTTGATGGAAGATAGGTTAAAATCTTTTGTTTGCAAGGATTATGTCTATTGAATGTCGTTATGAGAATAGTGATGGAAAATAGAGTGAATCCTTGTGTATTCCGCAATATTGATCTTCCCTGATCCATATTTTATGTACTACTGTGAGGCTCCGTAAAGTGTCTTATGTTCAGCACTAAACGGCCAAGTTGATTATTTTTATGATTAGCTTAGTTGTTGTGCCGTGAGGTACTTTATGTCGAGCATATTCAACTGAATTTATCATCTTGTTTGGTTATTTATTTGTTGCTCCGTAAGTTTTCTTATGATGAGCATGACCAAATAAATTGATTACTTTTGTGATTAGTTTGGTTGTGTATTTCAATTAGATTAATCATGGGTTCTCTTGTGATTAATCTAATTGTATATTTTTGAGTCTCCTTAAGTTCACTTATGCTGAGCATTTTTCGATTAAATTAATCATGGGTTCTCTTGTGGTTAAATTAATTGAGTATTTTGGATTCAACTTCATACTTGTATGATATTTGTTATGTCCAAAGAAATCCTTCATTCCTTTCGAAATTAAGGTCGCTCTTGTTGTTCTTTCGGGAATGACATTTTATGGGGGGAGAGTTCTAAATTGAACTTGTGCTTAATTGCCAAATTTTTTTGGGGAGTGCGGCTGTGGAATATTATAGGGGTTATCGTGTATCTTTATAAACTCCTTGATGAATACATTTAGCTTCGGCTTTATGATTGCATCTAAATAAGATGATATGTGTTTCTTTATTTTGGTCATGAAATGTCTCTTTCGGAAATTTCATTAGGATCCCGTTCTTGTACCTTTGCCAATTTTATTTACAAAAAGGAGGAGAATTAATATGTAGTTCACACTACAAATACATATGGTTTTCGGATCATTATGTAAGGGGGAGTGGTTTCCATGTGAGATGGAGTATTAACTAAGGGGGAGTGATACATATCACCATAGTATTGTTGTTGAGGTTGTGATACAATTGAACTTTGACGCTGGGTAATGATACTATGACACTGTATAACAATGATTCGGAACTCTTGTTTTCTCGTTGTTATAGCTACGGATTTTCAAAAACGATGATGCTGAACTTACAACCTTTTAGATCATTGGAGTACTTGGAAGTGACGAAGATTTCGAGTAATGTTGAAGATTATACATGTGGAATAGGAGCTACAAAAGTTTATTTATTTATTTTTTGTATTCCATATGTATTGATAGTTTTGTCACTAAAATTGACAAAGGGGGAGATTGTTAGAGCATTGCTCGGTCGAACTCGTATGTGTTGCTATCTCAAGCATGTTTGTCATTGTTAGTGATCAAAACTATAAGTCTTGATTTCTAGTCTACTATAGCTAAGGTCTCGGACTAGGATAGAAAGTGTAGTTGAGCTCAAGAACTCGATGACAATCATCATACAAGACAAAGAACTACTCAAGGAACCGGTGGATCTTCATAGACTAAAAGGTATGTGGAGACTTAAACTTATCTATCACTCAAAAGTCTATTTATCTCCTATCTTGAGACAAAAGTCGTTTTGCTATATAGACTTAGATTATACACATTTGCTATTTCGAGCCGAATTTATCTCGCCTATCTATTTCTCGAAATATGTGTTGGTAAGCTTTAGATTTAGCCAAGTTCATCTTTACCTAGTGACGAAAGTCATGACAAGTTTCAATCACTTTGAAAATTGCTTCCTTTGACGAAAAATAGTTTGTGAATAACAACTATAGAATATCAACGTCCTCTAAGAATGTTTTAATGATTGAAATGAGAGTTTAGATAATATAACCGTTGGAGGATATTAACATTGTTGTGGAAACACATATATGTATAAGTCCTTATTCCTTGAATCTAAGTTTGCGAACTTTGTTGATAAAGAGGACCGGAGTGGTGGCGTGAGCCAAGTCCGCGAACTTGAGTAGGTTATATCTAAAAACGATGTTTGTGAACTTATTCTTATATAAACTAAGGAATCTAAATTGCAAACCGTGGCTATATAGTTCATGAACCGATTCGAGTGAATCAAATCGTTTTTGCTTCAATTGTGTCTTGTGTAGTTACATAAGATTTCCTTGCAATTGAACAACTCTCTAACTAGTTCATTTGAGTCACTTGAACTAGTTATGGTGTAGAATAATATGGTTGATATGAAAGTGATCATATGCCTAACCATTTGGTTGACTACTGTTGAACCAACAAGTGTACAAGTTTGGGTACGGTTACACAAGCCTAGAAACGTGCATTTCATTTGTGTGTAACAAGCTAGTTTTCGATCTAACGGTTGAAAGATATTAGCTTGAATCTAATCAGGTTTTCATCTAACGGTGAATATTGAATGCTTTGTTACCAAGCAAACATTGATTGCATACCCTGATTTGAAAGACTATATAGGGAGAACTCTAGCAACTGGGAAACCTAATCCCCACACCTTATGTGTGATATTAGTTGTGCTAATCTAGAGTCGATTCTCCTTTAACCTTTGGTTTCTTCTTCTAAACAAGGTTAACGACTTAAACACTTCATTGGGATTGTGAGGCCAGACCGATACTACTTTCTTGTAGTTGTGTGATCTGATCTTGCTGTTTCTATCGTACGAGTACAATTGTAATAATTGGCTTGAGATTGATATCTCCGATAGGCAAGATATAAAAGCAATCACAAACACTTCGTCTCATCGTTTGTGATTCCGCAATATCTTTTTTCGCTGCGTCGTTTAAGATTATTGTGAGGTGATTGATAATACTAGTCTGTTCTTCGGGAATATAAGTCCGGTTTATCAATTGGTTCCTGTTCACCTTGATTTATCAAAAGACGGAACAAAACTTGTAGGTATATTCGTGGGAGACTGATTTATCTATTACCGGTTATTAAAGTATTCGACTTTGGGTCGTAGCAACTCTTAGTTGTGGGTGAGATCAGTTAAGGGAATCAAGTACGTAGTATCCTGCTGGGATCAGAGACGTAGGAGCATAATTGTACCTTGGATCAGTGTGAGATTGATTGGGGTTCAACTACAGTCCAGACCGAAGTTAATTTGGAGTAGGCTAGTGTCTGTAGCGGCTTAATACAGTGTGTGTTCAATCTGAACTAGGTCTCGGGGTTTTTCTGCATTTGTAGTTTCCTCGTTAACAAAATTCTGGTGTCTGTGTTATTTCTTTTCCGCATTATATTTTGTTATATAATTGAAATATCACAGGTTGTGCGTTGATCAATCAATTAGAATATCCTACCTTCTGGTTGTTGATTTAAATTGATTGACACTTGGATATTGATCTTTGGTACCATCCAAGTTATCTCTCTAGTATTTGATAAAGACTCGCAGATTTCTATTTGCTTGAGTATATATCAAATCGAGAGATTGAGATATAAACTCTTTGATATATTTTTTTTTATCTAGATTGAGTCTAACTGTCTAGTTGATTCTCTAGAAACTATATTGGAGTTTTTCCATACAGATTGATAAGCGAAATATTGGGTGTGGTTGTTGTACCCCCACTTTTTCAATTGGTATCAGAGCAGGCAAACACGTTTAAGACCTTACAAGTCTGTGTTTGTAGCGATCTGACTCTATGGAAAGTAGTGCTATCTCAATAAATGCACCACCAGATACAGGGATTTCAGCTCTTCCATAACTGATTTAATAAAATTCGTAGAAGAAATTCTATCTAAACTTCCACCAGGTTTAAAATCCCTTGAAGTGTTTTCAGGGCTTGAAAAGAAGCTTGGGAGCTTATCTCTTGATGTTGAGTTATACCTCCAAAAAGAGAAAGAATCTCTTGACAGGCTAAATCAAGTTATGATGAATAATATTCATGTTGAGGTTGATATTGATTTACTAATCAGTGAGAGCAATGCTCCTCCTCTGCGTAATCCAATTAGTTGTGATAAACTAAACGAATTACAAGAGGAGTTTAAATCTCAGTTATCTGAGTGTATCACCTCAAAGCATGAATTGATTCGTTGCTCAATTCCTGATACTTCCTATCAAGATAGTAGTATTTTATTCTTTTATGAAGAATCTAGGACGTCTCTTTTTATCAAAAGAGTTTCCCTTCAAGTACTGAAAACTATCTGCAGAAACTGTTTTTTATAAGTTGGAAAACAAGAAATCAGAGACACAAATCTTTTTGGGTTCTCTTGAAGTTCTTTGATAGACTTATAAAAATAGTTCCTTGGGTGTTTCTCAACACTACAAGACTTAAGAGTTGTTGGAAAGAAACTCTTTCTTGGTGCCATGATGAGCAAGACATTGTTCACCTCAACACAACTTGTTTGTGTTGAAAGTGCATCCTCACCAAGAAATGCCCTGCTATGTATACGGTGAGGGAAGCACAACAACTGGGGGGCACATATTATATTCGGTAAGGCTGTTGAATTCAATTGGACTTTTCTAAAAAGGTATGTCTATAAACTTGAGCAAGTTTTATGTTTTTATTACTTGTTTGAGTACTTATAATGATCCATGTACCTTGCTTATCGTTCATTTCTACCTAACTTGATCTGTGTTTAAGGTTCTTAAATGTTTAGGTTTGAAAACATTAGTTCGGGATGTTTGGACTTCATGGTACACATACCAAGTATGCATAACATCATTTAAAACAAAAATCCAGGGGTTTAAGTTCGCAAACCCCGTCTGCATACTGCTCCAAGTTACAAAAATTCGTTTGCAAACCTGTATGCATACTTGACGTCGATATTCGGTAAACTTGTTTTGGCCGTAACTTCTTCGTCCGAACTCGGATTGACCTCATTCGTTTTGCACTCTCTTCCTCTTTGGATTCTCTTCAAAATGGAGATAGAAACCTTGAATTTGGATGAGTTAAGATTGGTATTTGTCCTGTCTCTTGTTTTTGAGTATTTTGCTCCGTTTCGTTGCACTTGTTCCACTTCTCTTGAACTTGGGAACTTCGATTCTTGGAGTACTACTTTTTTAAGATAATTTGTAGATTTTACAAGAATTTTGTTGGCGAATCACAAAGAAGGAAGTTCAAGAATGGAAAGTAGTACGCAGTGCTATGAAATTCTTGAATGTTCACAATCATCCTTTGTGAACTATGGTGCATAGTCGTTATTGACTTTGTATGTTCTTCTTTGTTAAGAAAATCTTTTTATATGCATTTGGTATCTATTATTGGTGTAAATCCATGCAAAAAATATTGATTCTACCCTATAAGTACAAATCATCTTGTATGTGCATTACGAGTTGCCTTGTTGCCTAGGAAACTTCTTATGAGAATTTATTCTTATTTTTGAAAGATTGCTAGAGTTTGGAATAGCCATTATTGTGATTACACATTTCTATGTCCAATGGTTTCATCTTCATGTTTTTAAATTTATTGGTTTAAATTCTAAACTTTTTTGGAAGATGATTTTTGCAGTATTAATCTTTATGGTTTTATATATTGCAATTTGTTATGGGATATGTGTGTTTACGTCCGTGAACTATGATTGTGCCATACCTTGTCAAAAGTAAATTCTTTCGTATGTCGATATGCCTAGATTGATAAAAGAATGAATAGACTTTTGACAAATACAAAAGTTAAGCCTATTGTGTCAATTTTTGATGGAAGATAGGTTAAAATCTTTTGTTTGCAAGGATTATGTCTATTGAATGTCGTTATGAGAATAGTGATGGAAAATAGAGTGAATCCTTGTGTATTCCGCAATATTGATCTTCCCTGATCCATATTTTATGTACTACTGTGAGGCTCCGTAAAGTGTCTTATGTTCAGCACTAAACGGCCAAGTTGATTATTTTTATGATTAGCTTAGTTGTTGTGCCGTGAGGTACTTTATGTCGAGCATATTCAACTGAATTTATCATCTTGTTTGGTTATTTATTTGTTGCTCCGTAAGTTTTCTTATGATGAGCATGACCAAATAAATTGATTACTTTTGTGATTAGTTTGGTTGTGTATTTCAATTAGATTAATCATGGGTTCTCTTGTGATTAATCTAATTGTATATTTTTGAGTCTCCTTAAGTTCACTTATGCTGAGCATTTTTCGATTAAATTAATCATGGGTTCTCTTGTGGTTAAATTAATTGAGTATTTTGGATTCAACTTCATACTTGTATGATATTTGTTATGTCCAAAGAAATCCTTCATTCCTTTCGAAATTAAGGTCGCTCTTGTTGTTCTTTCGGGAATGACATTTTATGGGGGGAGAGTTCTAAATTGAACTTGTGCTTAATTGCCAAATTTTTTTGGGGAGTGCGGCTGTGGAATATTATAGGGGTTATCGTGTATCTTTATAAACTCCTTGATGAATACATTTAGCTTCGGCTTTATGATTGCATCTAAATAAGATGATATGTGTTTCTTTATTTTGGTCATGAAATGTCTCTTTCGGAAATTTCATTAGGATCCCGTTCTTGTACCTTTGCCAATTTTATTTACAAAAAGGAGGAGAATTAATATGTAGTTCACACTACAAATACATATGGTTTTCGGATCATTATGTAAGGGGGAGTGGTTTCCATGTGAGATGGAGTATTAACTAAGGGGGAGTGATACATATCACCATAGTATTGTTGTTGAGGTTGTGATACAATTGAACTTTGACGCTGGGTAATGATACTATGACACTGTATAACAATGATTCGGAACTCTTGTTTTCTCGTTGTTATAGCTACGGATTTTCAAAAACGATGATGCTGAACTTACAACCTTTTAGATCATTGGAGTACTTGGAAGTGACGAAGATTTCGAGTAATGTTGAAGATTATACATGTGGAATAGGAGCTACAAAAGTTTATTTATTTATTTTTTGTATTCCATATGTATTGATAGTTTTGTCACTAAAATTGACAAAGGGGGAGATTGTTAGAGCATTGCTCGGTCGAACTCGTATGTGTTGCTATCTCAAGCATGTTTGTCATTGTTAGTGATCAAAACTATAAGTCTTGATTTCTAGTCTACTATAGCTAAGGTCTCGGACTAGGATAGAAAGTGTAGTTGAGCTCAAGAACTCGATGACAATCATCATACAAGACAAAGAACTACTCAAGGAACCGGTGGATCTTCATAGACTAAAAGGTATGTGGAGACTTAAACTTATCTATCACTCAAAAGTCTATTTATCTCCTATCTTGAGACAAAAGTCGTTTTGCTATATAGACTTAGATTATACACATTTGCTATTTCGAGCCGAATTTATCTCGCCTATCTATTTCTCGAAATATGTGTTGGTAAGCTTTAGATTTAGCCAAGTTCATCTTTACCTAGTGACGAAAGTCATGACAAGTTTCAATCACTTTGAAAATTGCTTCCTTTGACGAAAAATAGTTTGTGAATAACAACTATAGAATATCAACGTCCTCTAAGAATGTTTTAATGATTGAAATGAGAGTTTAGATAATATAACCGTTGGAGGATATTAACATTGTTGTGGAAACACATATATGTATAAGTCCTTATTCCTTGAATCTAAGTTTGCGAACTTTGTTGATAAAGAGGACCGGAGTGGTGGCGTGAGCCAAGTCCGCGAACTTGAGTAGGTTATATCTAAAAACGATGTTTGTGAACTTATTCTTATATAAACTAAGGAATCTAAATTGCAAACCGTGGCTATATAGTTCATGAACCGATTCGAGTGAATCAAATCGTTTTTGCTTCAATTGTGTCTTGTGTAGTTACATAAGATTTCCTTGCAATTGAACAACTCTCTAACTAGTTCATTTGAGTCACTTGAACTAGTTATGGTGTAGAATAATATGGTTGATATGAAAGTGATCATATGCCTAACCATTTGGTTGACTACTGTTGAACCAACAAGTGTACAAGTTTGGGTACGGTTACACAAGCCTAGAAACGTGCATTTCATTTGTGTGTAACAAGCTAGTTTTCGATCTAACGGTTGAAAGATATTAGCTTGAATCTAATCAGGTTTTCATCTAACGGTGAATATTGAATGCTTTGTTACCAAGCAAACATTGATTGCATACCCTGATTTGAAAGACTATATAGGGAGAACTCTAGCAACTGGGAAACCTAATCCCCACACCTTATGTGTGATATTAGTTGTGCTAATCTAGAGTCGATTCTCCTTTAACCTTTGGTTTCTTCTTCTAAACAAGGTTAACGACTTAAACACTTCATTGGGATTGTGAGGCCAGACCGATACTACTTTCTTGTAGTTGTGTGATCTGATCTTGCTGTTTCTATCGTACGAGTACAATTGTAATAATTGGCTTGAGATTGATATCTCCGATAGGCAAGATATAAAAGCAATCACAAACACTTCGTCTCATCGTTTGTGATTCCGCAATATCTTTTTTCGCTGCGTCGTTTAAGATTATTGTGAGGTGATTGATAATACTAGTCTGTTCTTCGGGAATATAAGTCCGGTTTATCAATTGGTTCCTGTTCACCTTGATTTATCAAAAGACGGAACAAAACTTGTAGGTATATTCGTGGGAGACTGATTTATCTATTACCGGTTATTAAAGTATTCGACTTTGGGTCGTAGCAACTCTTAGTTGTGGGTGAGATCAGTTAAGGGAATCAAGTACGTAGTATCCTGCTGGGATCAGAGACGTAGGAGCATAATTGTACCTTGGATCAGTGTGAGATTGATTGGGGTTCAACTACAGTCCAGACCGAAGTTAATTTGGAGTAGGCTAGTGTCTGTAGCGGCTTAATACAGTGTGTGTTCAATCTGAACTAGGTCTCGGGGTTTTTCTGCATTTGTAGTTTCCTCGTTAACAAAATTCTGGTGTCTGTGTTATTTCTTTTCCGCATTATATTTTGTTATATAATTGAAATATCACAGGTTGTGCGTTGATCAATCAATTAGAATATCCTACCTTCTGGTTGTTGATTTAAATTGATTGACACTTGGATATTGATCTTTGGTACCATCCAAGTTATCTCTCTAGTATTTGATAAAGACTCGCAGATTTCTATTTGCTTGAGTATATATCAAATCGAGAGATTGAGATATAAACTCTTTGATATATTTTTTTTTATCTAGATTGAGTCTAACTGTCTAGTTGATTCTCTAGAAACTATATTGGAGTTTTTCCATACAGATTGATAAGCGAAATATTGGGTGTGGTTGTTGTACCCCCACTTTTTCAATTGGTATCAGAGCAGGCAAACACGTTTAAGACCTTACAAGTCTGTGTTTGTAGCGATCTGACTCTATGGAAAGTAGTGCTATCTCAATAAATGCACCACCAGATACAGGGATTTCAGCTCTTCCATAACTGATTTAATAAAATTCGTAGAAGAAATTCTATCTAAACTTCCACCAGGTTTAAAATCCCTTGAAGTGTTTTCAGGGCTTGAAAAGAAGCTTGGGAGCTTATCTCTTGATGTTGAGTTATACCTCCAAAAAGAGAAAGAATCTCTTGACAGGCTAAATCAAGTTATGATGAATAATATTCATGTTGAGGTTGATATTGATTTACTAATCAGTGAGAGCAATGCTCCTCCTCTGCGTAATCCAATTAGTTGTGATAAACTAAACGAATTACAAGAGGAGTTTAAATCTCAGTTATCTGAGTGTATCACCTCAAAGCATGAATTGATTCGTTGCTCAATTCCTGATACTTCCTATCAAGATAGTAGTATTTTATTCTTTTATGAAGAATCTAGGACGTCTCTTTTTATCAAAAGAGTTTCCCTTCAAGTACTGAAAACTATCTGCAGAAACTGTTTTTTATAAGTTGGAAAACAAGAAATCAGAGACACAAATCTTTTTGGGTTCTCTTGAAGTTCTTTGATAGACTTATAAAAATAGTTCCTTGGGTGTTTCTCAACACTACAAGACTTAAGAGTTGTTGGAAAGAAACTCTTTCTTGGTGCCATGATGAGCAAGACATTGTTCACCTCAACACAACTTGTTTGTGTTGAAAGTGCATCCTCACCAAGAAATGCCCTGCTATGTATACGGTGAGGGAAGCACAACAACTGGGGGGCACATATTATATTCGGTAAGGCTGTTGAATTCAATTGGACTTTTCTAAAAAGGTATGTCTATAAACTTGAGCAAGTTTTATGTTTTTATTACTTGTTTGAGTACTTATAATGATCCATGTACCTTGCTTATCGTTCATTTCTACCTAACTTGATCTGTGTTTAAGGTTCTTAAATGTTTAGGTTTGAAAACATTAGTTCGGGATGTTTGGACTTCATGGTACACATACCAAGTATGCATAACATCATTTAAAACCAAAATCCAGGGGTTTAAGTTCGCAAACCCCGTATGCATACTGCTCCAAGTTACGAAAATTCGTTTGCAAACCCGTATGCATACTTGACGTCGATATTCGGTAAACTTGTTTTGGCCGTAACTTCTTCGTCCGAACTCGGATTGACCTTATTCGTTTTGCACTCTCTTTCTCTTTGGATTCTATTCAAAATGGAGATGAGAAACCTTGAATTTGAATGAGTTAAGATTGGTATTTGTCCTGTCTCTTGTTTTTGAGTATTTTGCTCCGTTTCGTTGCACTTGTTCCACTTCTCTTGAACTTGGGCACTTAGATTCTTGGAGTACTACTCTTTTAAGCTAATTTGTAGATTTTACAAGAATGTTGTTGGCGAATCACAAAGAAGGAAGTTCAAGAATGGAAAGTAGTACGCAGTGCTATGAAATTCTTGATGGTTCACAATCATCCTTTGTGAACTATGGTGCATAGTCGTTATTGACTTTGTATGTTCTTCTTTGTTAAGAAAATCTTTTTATACGCATTTGGTAGCTATTATTGGTGTAAATCCATGCAAAAAATATTGATTCTACCCTATAAGGACAAATCATCTTGTATGTGCATTACGAGTTGTCTTGTTGCCTAGGAAACTTCTTATGAGAATTTATTCTAATTTTTGAAAGATTACTAGAGTTTGGAATAGCCATTATTGTGATTACACATTGCTATGTCCAATGGTTTCATCTTCATGTTTTTAGATTTATTGGTTTAAATTCTAAACTTGTTTGGAAGATGATTTTTACAGTATTAATCTTTATGGTTTTATATATTTCAATTTGTTATGGGATATGTGTGTTTACGTCCGTGACTTATGATTGTCCCATACCTTGTCAAAAGTAAATTCTTTCGTATGCCGATATGCCTATATTGATAAAAGAATGAATAGATTTTGACAAATACAAAAGTTAAGCCTATTGTGTCAATTTTTGATGGAAGATAGGTTAAAATCTTTTGTTTGCAAGGATTATGTCTATTGAATGTCGTTATGAGAATAGTGATGGAAAATAGAATGAATCCTTGTGTATTCCGCAATATTGATCTTCCCTGATCCATATTTTATGTATTACTGTGAGGCTCCGTAAAGTGTCTTATGTTGAGCACTAAACGGACAAGTTGATTATTTTTATGATTAGCTTAGTTGTTGTGCCGTGAAGTACTTTATGTCGAGCATATTCAATTAAATTAATCATCTTTTTTGGTTATTTAGTTGTTGCTCCGTAAGTTTTCTTATGATGAGCATGACCAAATAAATTGATTACTTTTGTGATTAGTTTGGTTGTGTATTTCAATTAGATTAATCATGGGTTCTCTTGTGATTAATCTAATTGTATATTTTTGAGTCTCCATAAGTTCACTTATGCTGAGCATTTTTCGATTAAATTAATCATGGGTTCTCTTGTGGTTAAATTAATTGAGTATTTTGGATTCAACTTCATACTTGTATGAGATTTGTTATGTCCAAAGAAATCCTTCATTCCTTTCGAAATTAAGGTTGCTCTTGTTGTTCTTTCGGGAATGACATTTTATGGGGGGAGAGTTCTTAATTGAACTTGTGCTTAATTGCCAAAATTTTTTGGGGAGTGCGGCTGTGGAATATTATAGGGGTTATCGTGTATCTTTATAAACTCCTTGATGAATGCATTTAGCTTTGGCTTTATGATTGCATCTAAATAAGATGATATGTGTTTCTTTATTTTGGTCATGAAATGTCTCTTTCGGAAATTTCATTAGGATCCCGTTCTTGTACCTTTGCCAATTTTATTTACAAAAAGGAGGAGAATTAATATGTAGTTCACACTACAAATACATATGGTTTTCGGATCATTATGTAAGGGGGAGTGGTTTCCATGTGAGATGGAGTATTAACTAAGGGGGAGTGATACATATCACCATAGTATTGTTGTTGAGGTTGTGATACAATTGAACTTTGACGCTGGGTAATGATACTATGACACTGTATAACAATGATTCAGAACTCTTGTTTTCTCGTTGTTATAGCTACGGATTTTCAACAACGATGATGCTGAACTTACAACCTTTGGGATCATTGGATTACTCGGAAGTGACGAAGATTTCGAGTAATGTTGAAGATTATACATGTGGAATAAGAACTATAAAAATTTTTTTATTTATTTTTTGTATTCCATATGTATTGATAGTTTTGTCATTAAAATTGACAAAGGGGGAGATTGTTAGAGCATTGCTTGGTCGAACTCGTATGTGTTGCTATCTCAAGCATGTTTGTCATTGTTAGTGATCAAAACTATAAGTCTTGATTTCTAGTCTACTATAGATAAGGTGTCGGACTAGGATAGAAAGTGTAGTTGAGCTCAAGAACTCCATGGCAATCATCATACAAGACAAAGAACTACTCAAGGAACTGGTGGATCTTCATCGACTAAAAGGTATGTGGAGACTTAAACTTATCTATCACTCAAAAGTCTATTTATCTCCTATCTTGAGACAAAAGTCGTTTTGCTATATAGACTTAGATTATACACATTTGCTATTTTGAGCCGAGTTTATCTCTCCTATCTATTTCTCGAAATATGTGTTGGTAAGCTTTCGCTTTAGCCAAGTTCATCTTTACCTAGTGACTAAAGTCATGACAAGTTTCAATCACTTTGAAAATTTCGTACTTTGACGAAAAATAGTTTGTGAATAACAACTATAGAATATCATTGTCCTCTAAGAATGTTTCAATGATTGAAATGAGAGTTTAGATAATATAACCATTGGAGGATATTAACATTATTGTGGAAACACATATATGTATAAGTCCTTATTCCTTGAACTGAAGTTTGCGAACTTTGTTGATAAGAGACCGGAGTGGTGGCGTGAGCCAAGTCCGCGAACTTGAGTAGGTTATATCTAAAAACGATGTTTGTGAACTTATTCTTATATAAACTAAGGAATCTAAATTGCAAACCGTGGCTATATAGTTCATGAACCGATTCGAGTGAATCAAATCGTTTTTGCTTCAATTGTGTCTTGTGTAGTTACATAAGATTTCCTTGCAATTGAACAACTCTCTAACTAGTTCATTTGAGTCACTTGAACTAGTTATGGTGTAGAATAATATGGTTGATATGAAAGTGATCATATGCCTAACCATTTGGTTGACTACTGTTGAACCAACAAGTGTACAAGTTTGGGTACGGTTACACAAGCCTAGAAACGTGCATTTCATTTGTGTGTAACAAGCTAGTTTTCGATCTAACGGTTGAAAGATATTAGCTTGAATCTAATCAGGTTTTCATCTAACGGTGAATATTGAATGCTTTGTTACCAAGCAAACATTGATTGCATACCCTGATTTGAAAGACTATATAGGGAGAACTCTAGCAACTGGGAAACCTAATCCCCACACCTTATGTGTGATATTAGTTGTGCTAATCTAGAGTCGATTCTCCTTTAACCTTTGGTTTCTTCTTCTAAACCAGGTTAACGACTTAAAGACTTCATTGGGATTGTGAGCCAGACCGATACTACTTTCTTGTAGTTGTGTGATCTGATCTTGCTGTTTCTATCGTACGAGTACAATTGTAATAATTGGCTTGAGATTGATATCTCCGATAGGCAAGATATAAAAGCAATCACAAACACTTCGTCTCATCGTTTGTGATTCCGCAATATCTTTTTTCGCTGCGTCGATTAAGATTATTGTGAGGTGATTGATAATACTAGGCTGTTCTTCGGGAATATAAGTCCGGTTTATCAATTGGTTCCTGTTCACCTTGATTTATCAAAAGACGGAACAAAACTGTAGGTATATTCGTGGGAGACGGATTTATCTATTACCGTGTGATTAAAGTATTCGACTTTGGGTCGTAGCAACTCTTAGTTGTGGGTGAGATCAGTTAAGGGAATCAAGTACGTAGTATCCTGCTGGGATCAGAGACGTAGGAGCATAATTGTACCTTGGATCAGTGTGAGATTGATTGGGGTTCAACTACAGTCCAGACCGAAGTTAATTTGGAGTAGGCTAGTGTCTGTAGCGGCTTAATACAGTGTGTGTTCAATCTGACTAGGTCCCGGGGTTTTTCTGCATTTGGTTTCCTCGTTAACAAAATTCTGGTGTCTGTGTTATTTCTTTTCCGCATTATATTTGTTATATAATTGAAATATCACAGGTTGTGCGTTGTTCAATCAATTAGAATATCCGACCTTTGGTTGTTGATTTAAATTGATTGACACTTGGATATTGGTCTTTGGTACCATCCAAGTTATCTCTCTAGTATTTGATAAAGACTCGCAGATTTCTATTTGCTTGAGTATATATCAAATCGAGAGATTGAGATATAAACTCTTTGATATATTTTTTTATCTAGATTGAGTCTGACTGTCTAGTTGATTCTCTAGAAACTATATTGGAGTTTTCCATACAGATTATAAGCGAAATATTGGGTGTGGTTGTTGTACCCCCACTTTTTCAATTGGTATCAGAGCAGGCAAACACGTTAAGACCTTACAAGTCTGTGTTTGTAGCGATCTGACTCTATGGAAGTAGTGCTATCTCAATAAATGCACCACCAGATCCAGGGATTTCAGCTCTTCCATGACTGATTTAATAAAATTCGTAGAAGAAATTCTATCTAAACCTCCACCAGGTTTAAAATCCCTTGAAGTGTTTTCAGGGCTTGAAAAGAAGCTTGGAGCTTATCTCTTGATGTTGAGTTATACCTCCAAAAGAGAAAGAATCTCTTGACAGGCTAAATCAAGTTATGATGAATAATATTCATGTTGAGGTTGATATTGATTTACTAATCAGTGAGAGCAATGCTCCTCCTCTGCGTAATCCAATTAGTTGTGATAAACTAAACGAATTACAAGAGGAGTTTAAATCTCAGTTATCTGAGTGTATCACCTCAAAGCATGAATTGATTCGTTGCTCAATTCCTGATACTTCCTATCAAGATAGTAGTATTTTTCTTTTATGAAGAATCTAGGACGTCTCTTTTTATCAAAAGAGTTTCCCTTCAGTACTAAAAACTATCTGCAGAAACTGTTTTTTATAAGTTGGAAAACAAGAAATCAGAACACAAATCTTTTTGGGTTCTCTTGAAGTTCTTTGATAGACTTATAAAAACAGTTCCTTGGGTGTTTCTCAACACTACAAGATTTAAGAGTTGTTGGAAAGAAACTCTTTCTTGGTGCCATGTGAGCAAGACATTGTTCACCTCAACACAACTTGTTTGTGTTGAAAGTGCATCCTCACCAAGAAATGCCCTGCTATGTATACGGTGAGGGAAGCACAACAACTGGGGGCACATATTATATTCGGTAAGGCTGTGAATTCAATTGGACTTTTCTAAAAAGGTATGTCTATAAACTTGAGCAAGTTTTATGTTTTTATTACTTGTTTGAGTACTTATAATGATCCATGTACCTTGCTTATCGTTCATTTCTACCTAACTTGATCTGTGTTTAAGGTTCTTAAATGTTTAGGTTTGAAAACATTAGTTCGGGATGTTTGGACTTCATGGTACACATACCAAGTATGCATAACATCATTTAAAACCAAAATCCAGGGGTTTAAGTTCGCAAACCCCGTCTGCATACTGCTCCAGGATACGAAAATTCGTTTGCAAACCCGTATGCATACTTGACGTCGATATTCGGTAAACTTGTTTTGGCCGTAACTTCTTCGTCCGAACTCGGATTGACCTCATTCTTTTTGCACTCTCTTCCTCTTTGGATTCTATTCAAAATGGAGATGAGAAACCTTGAATTTGGATGAGTTAAGATTGGTATTTGTCCTGTCTCTTGTTTTTGAGTATTTTGCTCTGTTTCGTTGCACTTGTTCCACTTCTCTTGAACTTGGGCACTTGGATTCTTGGAGTACTACTCTTCTAAGCTAATTTGTAGATTTTACAAGAATGTTGTTGGTGAATCACAAAGAAGGAAGTTCAAGAATGGAAAGTAGTACGCAGTGCTATGGAATTCTTGAATGTTCACAATCATCCTTTGTAAACTATGGTGCATAGTCGTTATTATTGACTTTGTATGTTCTTCTTTGTTAAGAAAATCTTTTTATACGCCTTTGGTAGCTATTATTGGTGTAAATCCATGCAAAAAAGATTGATTCTACCCTATAAGGACAAATCATCTTGTATGTGCATTACGAGTTTGTCTTGTTGCCTAGGAAACTTCTTATGAGAATTTATTCTTATTTTTGAAAGATTACTAGAGTTTGGAATAGCCATTATTGTGATTACACATGCTATGTCCAACGTTTCATCTTCATGTTTTTAGATTTATTGGTTTAAATTCTAAATTTTTGGAAGATGATTTTTGCAGTATTAATCTTTATGGTTTTATATATTGCAATTTGTTATGGGATATGTGTGTTTACGTCCGTGAACTATGATTGTCCCATACCTTGTCAAAAGTAAAGTCTTTCGTATGTCGATATGCATATTGATAAAAGAATGAATAGATTTTGACAAATACAAAAGTTAAGCCTATTATGTCAATTATTGATGGAAGATAGGTTAAAATCTTTTGTTTGCAAGGATTATGTCTATTGAATGTCGTTATGAATAGTGATGGAAAATAGAATGAATCCTTGTGTATTCCGCAGTATTGATCTTCCCTGATCCATATTTTATGTATTACTGTGAGGCTCCGTAAAGTGTCTTATGTTGAGCACTAAACGACCAAGTTGATTATTTTTATGATTAGCTTAGTTGTTGTGCCGTAAGTACTTTATGTCGAGCATATTCAACTAAATTAATCATCTTGTTTGGTTATTTAGTTGTTGCTCCGTAAGTTTTCTTATGATGAGCATGACCAATTAAATTGATTACTTTTGTGATTAGTTTGGTTGTGTATTTCGATTAGATTAATTATGGGTTCTCTTGTGATTAATCTAATTGTATATTTTTGAGTCTCCATAAGTTCACTTATGTTGAGCATTTTCGATTAAATTAATCATGGGTTCTCTTGTGGTTAATTAATTGAGTATTTTGGATTCAAATTCATACTTGTATGTGATTTGTTATGTCCAAAGAAATCCTTCTTCTTTCGAAATTAAGGTCGCTCTTGTTGTTCTTTCGGGAATGACATTTTATGGGGGGAGAGTTCTTAATTGAACTTGTGCTTAATTGCCAAATTTTGTGGGGAGTGCGGCTGTGGAATATTATAGGGGTTATCTTGTATCTTATAAACTCCTTGATGAATGCATTTAGCTTCGGCTTTATGATTGCATCTAAATAAGATGATATGTTTTCTTTTTTGGTCATGAAATGTCTCTTTCGGAAATTTCATTAGGATCCCGTTCTTGTACCTTTGCCAATTTTATTGACAAAAAGGGGAGAATTAATATGTAGTTCACACTACAAATACATATGGTTTTCGGATCATTATGTAAGGGGGAGTGGTTTCCATGTGAGATGGAGTATTGACTAAGGGGGAGTGATACATATCACCATAGTATTGTTGTTGAAGTTGTGATACAATTGAACTTTGACGCTGTGTAATGATACTATGACACTGTATAACAATGATTGAGAACTCTTGTTTTCTCGTTGTTATAGCTACGGATTTTCAACAACGATGATGCTGAACTTACAACCTTTGGGATCATTGGAGTACTTGGAAGTGACGAAGATTTCGAGTAATGTTGAAGATTACATGTGGAATAGGAGCTAAAAATTTTTTATTTATTTTTTGTATTCCATATGTATTGATAGTTTTGTCACTAAAATTGACAAAGGGGGAGATTGTTAGAGCATTGCTCGGTCGAACTCGCATGTTGCTATCTCAAGCATGTTTGTCAATGTTAGTGATCAAAACTATAAGTCTTGATTTCTAGTCTACTATAGCTAAGGTCTCGGACTAGGATAGAAAGTGTAGTTGAGCTCAAGAACTCCATGGCAATCATCATACAAGACGAAGGACTACTCAAGGAACTGGTGGATCTTCATCGACTAAAAGGTATGTGGAGACTTGAACTTATCTATCACTCAAAAGTCTATTTATCTCCTATCTTGAGACAAAAGTCGTTTTGCTATATAGACTTAGATTATACACATTTGCTATTTCGAGCCGAGTTTATCTCGCCTATCTATTTCTCGAAATATGTGTTGGTAAGCTTTCGCTTTAGCCAAGTTCATCTTTACCTAGTGACGAAAGTCATGACAAGTTTCAATCACTTTGAAAATTGCTTGACGAAAAATAGTTGTGAATAACAACTATAGAATATCAGTCCTCTAAGAATGTTTCAATGATTGAAATGAGAGTTTAGATATATAACCATTGGAGGATATAAGCATTTTGTGGAAACACATATATGTATAAGTCCTTATTCCTTGAACCGAAGTTTGCGAACTTTGTTGATCAAGAGAACCGGAATGTGGCGTGAGCCAAGTCCGGAACTCAGTCCGCGAACTGGCGGAAGTTCTCGTCCCGAGAATTTCTGCTGGAGTTTGTGAACTCCGTCCGGGAACTTAAGTCCGCGAACCCAGTCCGCGAACTTGAGTAGGTTATATCTAAAAACGATGTTTGTGAACTTATTCTTATATAAACTAAGGAATGCAAATTGCAAACCGTGGCTATATAGTTCATGAACCGATTCGAGTGAATCAAATTGTTTTTGCTTCAATTGTATCTTGTGTAGTTACATAAGATTTCCTTGCAATTGAACAACTCTCTAACTAGTTCATTTGAGTCACTTGAACTAGTTATGGTGAAGAAGAATATGGTTGATATGAAAGTGATCATATGTCTAACCATTTGGTTGACTATTGTTGAACCAACAAATGTACAAGTTTGGGTACGGTTACACAAGCCTAGAAACGTGCATTTCATTTGTGTGTAACAAGCTAGTTTTCGATCTAACGGTTGAAAGATATTAGCTTGAATCTAATCAGGTTTTCATCTAACGGTGAATATTCAATGCTTTGTTACAAAGCTAACATTGATTGCAAACCCTGATTGAAAGACTATATAAGGGATAACTCTAGCAACTGGGAGACCTAATCCCCACACCTTCTGTGTGATACTAGTTGTGCTAAGCTAGAGTCTATTCTCCTTTAACCTTTGGTTTCTTCTTCTAAACCAGGTTAACGACTTAAAGACTTCATTGGTATTGTGAAGCCAGACCGATACTACTTTCTTGTAGTTGTGTGATCTGATCTTGTTGTTTCTATCGTACGAGTACAATTGTAATAATTGGCTTGAGATTGATATCTCCGATAGGCAAGATATAAAAGAAATCACAAACACTTCGTCTCATCGTTTGTGATTCCGCAATATCTTTTTTCGCTGCGTAAATTAAGATTATTGTGAGGTGATTGATAATACTAGGCTGTTCTTCGGGAATATAAGTCCGGTTTATCAATTGGTTCCTGTTCACCTTGATTTATCAAAATATGGAACAAAACTTGTAGGTATATTCGTGGGAGACGGATTTATCTATTACCGTAGACTTTTCTGTGTGATACAGATCTGTTTATTAAAATCTCCGACTTTAGGCTGTAGCAACTCTTAGTTGTGGGTGAGATCAGTTAAGGGAATCAAGTACGTAGTATCCTGCTGGGATCAGAGACGTAGGAGCATAATTGTACCTTGGATCAGTGTGATCTTGATTGGGGTTCAACTACAGTCCAGACCGAAGTTAATTTGGAGTAGGATAGTGTCTGTAGCGGCTTAATACAGTTTGTGTTCAATCTGGACTAGGTCCCGGGGTTTTTCTGCATTTGCGGTTTCCTCGTTAACAAAATTCTGGTGTCTATGTTATTTATTTTCCGCGTTATATTTTGTTATATAATTGAAATATCACAGGTTGTGCGTTGATCAATCAATTAGAATATATGACCTTTTGGTTGTTGATATAAATTGATTGACACTTGGATATTGGTATTTGGTACCATCCAAGGTATCTCTCTAGTCTAGTATTTGATAAAGACTCGCAGATTTCTATTTGCTTGAGTATATATCAAATCGAGAGATTGAGATATAAACTCTTTGATATACTTTTTATCTAGATTGAGTCTGACTGTCTAGTTAATTCTCTAGAAAGTATATTGGAGTTTTTCCATACAGATTGCTAAGCGAAATATTGGGTGTGGTTGTTGTACCCCCACTTTTTCAATTTTCCCAACGTCTTCATATTCCCATGTTTCAGACTTTTGATTCTCAACACGTGAACTAAGAAAGGGTATAACCAAACAAAAAATTAAGGATTCTCCATATTATTTTTAAAACAAAGTTTTTAGAGATAGCATACCTATCCATTCGAATTCTAGCATTGATGTAAGACTCCGATTTCTGGAGAAAGTATAAATTGAGAGAAAAAGTGAATGCAAGGTATATCAGTTTCTTTAAATGTTTCAAAAAATCAATTATCAGAAGATGAGAGGATTTCATGGCTAGGGTTTGAAGCGACTATGTTTTGAAATTGAGAATTTATAGGGCGTTAGAAAAGAAAGACTGGAGGCGTATCAATGGGGATGTCGTGGGATCAAAACTTCTCATTTATATCTCGAATAGAAAGATCTAGTAACCGTTGGATGTGGGAAAGTAAGATTACCATAGGAGAATGAGTAAAAATCTTAGCCGCTAGTTAGAAAATGAATATATCTCAACCATTGCGTGACACATCAAACCCTCCTGTTATTTAACCATAGATATATATTGAAAATCATCATAAATATACCATACGGTTATTAATGGATGTTGGTAATGTTTTTGAAAATAATAGTATAATAATAATTATATCTATCCCGCTTAAAGTTTGCTACTAAACATGCAAACTGATTGCAACTTAAATTCCAGTAGTTATATATGCGCATATAAATGATAGATGGGCATGTAGTTTATTATCTTTACATACATGTTTTTAGTTGACTATTTTTTCGACCTTGTTACCAAATTGTTTGCAACTTTTAAACCATAAATAAATTTAGTTAGCAAACGGTTTGTTCCTGTTAATACCAAAAATAAATTTGGTTGATTACTTTTTTTTGTTGATCGGATTATGACCATAAATTGGACTATGACATACATGTGTTGCCCATACAACCGTAAAGTAATTTGACTTATATATTCATCTTGGCCATAAAGAAATTTGGTCATGAGAAAATAGTATCAACACTTGTCATGTTTATGGACTCATAAGGATTTGAGTTCCATATTATGGCCCATTTACTTTGTCTATGTAGATGGACCCAATTTGACCAGCGTTCGAATTTTTACACTCAACGGGACTTGAGTACCACTGTTAGGTGTCTGATGTGGAAAACACCTTCGTGGCAAAGGACTACACCTCCAATATCAAGCCATTTGTTGATGTTGTTCCATCAACTGAGAAAGACAAAGTTCATGCTCTTATGTTCCTCAAGAGGCACATTGATCCTAACCTACGGTGTGTTTATTAACACTTGAAGACACCAAAATAGTTATAGGATTCCCTCGAGAGACGTTTTTGGAACATTCATGATTCTTTACTACCATAATTGATTATCCGCTGGAATGAAATCCGCTTCCTTGATTATGTAAAAGTGAATGATTTCCAAAAAAGACATGCTACAACTTCAGGCACGTCTGGACTTCTGTGGGAAGGAACACACAGATGAGGAAATGATTCAGAAAACTCTATCGACCTTTCCCACCTCGTCCATGATACTAGCAAACCAATATCGTTTAAAGGTTGACAACAAGATAATCACAACATTCAGTAAGTTGATAAGATTACTGCAAGTGGCCAAAAGGCACAATGATATTCTTGTCAATAACAATGACAGATCTGTCAGGAAAAAAAAAGTTCCCAAATCTAACCATGGAAAGGTTAATAAAGGAAAGAACCCGAAGGAAAAAGGGCTCGACATTCTGATTCACATCCCCATGATCCATACTCACGAGGATATAATACCTCTCTTGGAAGAGGACGTAAGGGATATAATCGAGGTCAGCGACGTAAAGGTTATTATAATATTTGGCACAAAGAAGAAACCTCTGGCCATAGTGGCAGTGACCCTAAGTTCGAGAAAACACCCAAAAATTCCACTAACAAGAAAGCCACAAATGAAAATGCGTCATGTTATAAGTGTGGATTTACCTGACATTGGTACAAGACTTTTAAGGCTAGTGCCAATGTAGCTGCGAGCTAAAAAAAGTACCGGGAAGCTCTCGAACAAGATGCTCATTGTATGGAAGAAAATGATCTCAATCCTGAAGTCAACCTCACAACTTTATATTTCCTGGGAAATGCGGAATTTTCTCCAGCAATGGATGCACCTGACTTTGTGTGGACCTAAATATCTACTTTGTTATTTTATGGTTTACAAGACTCTGCTTTTAAATAGGTTGTTCTTTGAAGTATTTTTTGTAATCTTATACTACCGTTTTTTTTAAAGGTTTGAATAAGTGATATTGTTTCTAAACATGTTCTTACCATCTTTATGTTATGTGTATGGATCATCTATAAGTACTAATTTTCTATTATGCTATATAGAATTTTACTTCGTTTATAATAATCTATTTATTTAGCGCATAAATTAGAATGGAAAGGGCATCATTCTAGTGAAATGTCCCAGGAGAGATTGAATGCTTACCTGATAGTGCAACCACCCACACTATCCTAAGAAATAGACAATTATTTGTCGAATTTACTCCTTATAATACATTTGCGACTATGATGATTATTGTATTGTCAAAATCTTGTCAGAAAATTTTGCCGAGGTAAAAACTGGTCGAAGGAGAAAGACGATATTTGAGCTTCCGTAATGGTGCCAACTGTCAAGACTTTTCTCTTTTGTAAAACTACGTCAGGAAAGCACTTGCCAGAAAAACCCGAACACTTAAAAAGGAGAAGAATAACCTCAACCGATTTTCTGATGCTATTGTTGTCTCATTAAAAACCTTTCCGAGTAATAAAACCATGTGAGAGAAAGTAACCTCGGTGAACGAAAAGAGTAAAATACACCTTTATGTCAACATCGCATCATTGGATGCTCCCACTGATGTCTACATATCCCCATGATTTGCATAAATGGTATTATTGTTGTCTCATTAAGAAAAATCTTGTCGAGTAATAAAACCCTGTGGGAAAAAGTAACCTTGATGAAAGGGAAAAAGAGTTCAATATATATACCATTATAATCTCCCCTTGATGTGGGAAAATTTCTTTATCCATAGCAGTCATGGGAGTTTAGACAATTTCTTTAGTTTTACGCATGAAATCACGAGTTTTAGACATATTCCTCTCGCATGTAGTCACGGAAGTTCAGAAATTCTCTTAGTGTTATACTTCTCACATGTTTTTCAAATGTGGACTTAGATAATGACTTAGTAAATAAATCTGCCGCATTTCCGTCAGAATCTACTTTACTGACTTGAATGTACGAAGACATTATTGTTGCTGATTGTAAAAGAACTTCAGTGATATTTGTTTCGTATTATCACGCTTAATATACCGCTACTTCATTTGTTCGATGAAAGCTGCATTATCTTCATAAATGCAAGTTGGATCTTCGGTGGTATAACTCAAACCACATGTCTCTCGAATATGTGTCATGATATACCTTAACCATATAAACTCACGAACACCCCCATGTAGGGCAATGATCTCAGAGTGCTTCGTGGAGGTAGACACAAGGGTTTGCTTGGTCGATCTCTAGGATATTGTTGTATTCCCAATAGTTAACACGTATCCAGTCTGGGATCGACCTTTGTGAAGGTCTGATAGGTAACAAGTATCAGCCAAACTAAACAAAACATTATTTTGTGTTTTGGTGTAAGGAGTCACAATTACATGAGAAGCTCTCCTTTCGTCTTCATAGGGATAAAACAACACATGTTAATGGTTCACTTTAGGTATCTAAAGATATTCGTTATACCACCATTCTAATAACATTGCGTTGGCGCTGAGATATATCTAGCTAACAAGTTCAGTGAGAACGAGATATCTGGTCGAGTACATTGTGTTAAGTACAATATTACGCATATTGTGCTTATATAGAGATATTCATCTCCCAATACATCTTCACCATCTTCCTTTGGACGAAATGGATCTTTATGTATATCTAAAGTTCGACCAACCATGGGAATGCTAGTAGGGTGCACTTTGTCCATGTCAAATTGCCTGAATATCTTTTGGACATGTGTAGTGGATTAGTATCCCACAAGCTCGATGTTCTAGTTCAAGTCCTAGACACATCCGATTTTTCCCAAGATCTTTCATCTCAAATTCAAATTTCAAATAGCTCGCGGTTTCTCTTATTTCATCAAGAGTACTTACGATGCTTATATCGTCGACATAAAAAACTATAATTGAAAATCCGAAACTTGTTTTCTTTATAAACATGCAGGGGCACAATTCAATATTTGTATATCCCTTCACAACCAAATAGTCACTAAGACGGGTATACCACATCTTCCCAGATTGCTTTAATCCGAAAGTGAGTGTTTCAACTGAACGCACTTCGTGGTTTAATGTTACTTGATTTGGGAAATGTAAATCCATCTAGAACTTTCATGATATCTCATCATCAAGATCCCCATAAAGATATGCGGTAACCACATCCATAAGCTTCATTTCTGGTCCTTCTGAAACTACTAAGCTAACTTAGTAGCAGAACGTTATTGTAAGAGCAATGCTCGGTTGAACCCACAAGTTTTTCTATCTCAAGTTTGTTGCCAATGTTAAATGATCAAAATTATATCTTGATTTCTAGTCTACTAAGTCAAGTCTCGGACTAGTTTATAATTTGGTAGATGAGTATCAGATATCACCCTCGAAGACCGAATATCGACAAACACATTTGGAGAACTTCTGTATCAGGTATGTGAAGACTGAACCATTTTATTTTACTCACTATCTTACCATTCTATCTGTTGATACAATGTCGTATGACTTCTAGTATATTTACAAAGGAGAAGTTTCGAGTCAAGCTTGTCTTGCTAAAAATCTCGAAATATAATTTTAGCAAAGATGTTCAATGGTACTTAACAATATTAGTTCTAAGAAATTTATTGTTTGTGAATTAATTTGTGGATAAATTGTAAATTGCCCATGCAAATAATTTTATCACTTGGGAATGTTCCAGACATCATAAGAGAGAAATTCAGGACTATTGATATTTATGCTAACGGTAGGTTGTGAACCAGTTCGCAAACCATAGATATTTGAGTTCCAAAAATACAGGAAGGTTGGAGAACCATGTTCTCATACCATGAGTTGAGTTGGGAACAGTTCACGTACCATTTTGAACTGAATTCTCGAAGCTAGTATTTTAGGCTAGAAGTTGGCGAACCCGATTCACGAACCATGGTCAACTGAGTTCAGTAGTCTTATAGGGTGAGAGAACCCGGTTCACGAAAAGTTGCACCCTGACTCGTGAGCAATCCTTACGGTTCACAAACTGTTATACCAACTGTCCCAACAGATTTTAGCAGATGCTCATAGGCTTATTTTTCAAATATGTTTGGCATTGCTAGAACTTTCTCAAACACTTCTAAGACTCCATTGATCACTCAAACATTTATGTACGTGCATCATGATTAAATTCTTAGGTGTTTAAATGAACATCAAATTACTTTTAGTTCTTTGGCATTCTTGCTAAAACGAACAAGTCATTATACACGGTTCCAGAATCGGTCCATGGTGTTATTGTATTTTCAAGACCTAAAAGTATTTTCTTAATTCTAAAGTTATTTTATCTTGAATTCTGAGCAACCCATGGTCTTTGAAAACTATAAACATAGATGCTCTTTCAACTAGAAAATTCAATCCTTGACACTTTGTGTCCTAGTTGATTCTAGAGTCATCCTCTATAGACCTATGTTTCCTTTGAGAAACATAATTAGGTTTATAACTAAAATACTTCACTTTGGGGATTCGTTAAGCTAGGTCTGACTATCTTTACATTGATATTTCGTGTATCCTTATTTTGCTTTTTTGTCATCAAGGTTTTTGTATTCTCTTTCAGGAAAGATAGATAGTAATTGCAAAGTTCTCTTCGTCTCAGACTTTGTGATTCCTCAAGATAGACATTTGAGAACTGATCTTAATTGATCTTTTGAACATTGTTCTTGAGAGGTAGTTAAGGATCTAGGCTGCTCTTCGGGAGTCGTAAGTTCCAGATTTGTGAGGTTTGCTAGCGTTGTCTATTGCAAACAGACTTCCCCACCTTGATTGATCTTTAATCTAAACGGAAATCAAATAGGCTTATCTGTTAAACAAATATTGGTATCAAAAGTCTTCATTTCGGCTGAAGCAACTCTTAGGCTATAAAAGGCGTCAGTTAAGGAAATCGATTGCGTACATCCTTGCGAGGTTCAAGAGACGCAAGGAGCGCGACTGTAACTGTATCGCTTGGGGGGCAGATTTGGTCTCAATTACATTCCAATCCCAAGTATGATAGTAGTCTAGTGTATGTAGCGGCTTAATTCATTTTGGTGTTCAAATATGGACTAGGTTCCGAGGTTTTTCTACAATTGTTATTTCCTTGATACAAAACTTTTGGTGTGTTATGTTTTTCCTTTTCCGAATTATATTGTTTATCTTTATAATTGGATTTACGCAAGTTGTACGTATTCAATCTTACCAGATACGCCCATCTAAGTGTGATATATTGTGAGACTCATTTCTTGTATAATTTGTATCTTCAAAGATAGATAACAAGTTTAATTACTTGGTGGAATTCCGATTGGATTACTTGGACACGACTATACTGATCTTCAATGTTGATTTTTGAGATCGTCCAATTACTCTTCTTAACAATCAGGTTCACAATTTTTTTTTATATATATACTGATTGAGAAGGGATATAGATATAAAGTCTATATACATATTATTAAGGGTGCACAGGAACCGAGCCGGACCGTCCCGGAACCGGTGGAACCGTACCTGTTTTTGTACCGAACCGAGGAAGGGGGTACATGTATCGGTCCAAAAAATAGGAACCGAGGCTAAGCAGGTACAGGTACACGGTCCTGCCCTAGTCCCGTACCGTCCTAGACCGAATGTACCGAAGAATTATAACCATTGGATTTAGGGGTAGTAGACTAATGATAGCCATTAGATTTAGGGGTGGTATATATAGAAAAACTTGGTTAGGTTTTCTCATTTTCTTCTCTTTTTTTCCCCGTCTTCTCTCTCTGAGAAAGAGAAGAACTCCATTAGAGTTACAGGGAAGTTTTCTTCTCTTCTCTTTTGATAGCGTCATGACAAGTCAGTGCATACAAATGAACCCTCTCTGTGTAGTCTGTTGCACTTTGTTTTCCTTACACTGACCAAGTACTATACTAAGATTGCCAAATTCAGGTTTCTTGTGTTGCCTTCTTTGTTGATGGTGTACCATGATATATACAGTTATTATTCATTGGGATTGAAATATTCTACTCTTCTGTAATGAAGGGAACTGAAGAAGGTTACGAAGTAAATCTACTATTGTCAGGTTTTGCCTAAGAGCAGTGTAAGGTGTGCTTTAGAACCTATGGTTACGTTGGCAATAAACTGTACCAACTGGGTATGGCTAAGAAGAACTAAGTTCTCAGATTAGTGAGAGATCAAATGCATACTTTTCACTACTTCGAATAATATTTCTTCAAATTCTCGATTCATTATGTACATGTATATGGGGATGATACAACAAAACTGTAAATGGTGTATTTTCGACAAAAGTTAAAATCGTAAACTCATAATTATATGAAGCTCTGATTCAGCAATCAGACGTGAGTATCGAGACACGGGTCTCTCATCGAATTCTCAACGGAGAGTACTTTCTCTCAGAGTACATGTAGATATGCAGTCTCACGACTGTACAACGACATATCTCATGAATACTGGATACTTTCAGTGATTATTTCTATATAGCATCACGATATGGACGGCTCCTAGACAGCTTGCTCTGCTAGCATAGAGCGATAACATCTTCAAGAACAAACAACAAGTTTACCCTGACTATATATGACTTACCGGCAAGCTCATATCGGGATAATTAATGCTCCTAGACAGCTTGCTCTGCTAGTATAGAGCCACAAAGTTAATTATTCCTAATTACAATTGCTCCTATTCCATGGCCGAATCCACGACTGGTCCCATGGAATGGCAATAACAATTGTTTTGATTCTATGATCGAATCCACGACTTGATCTCATAGAATAACAATAACTATATTATCTCATTACTCCGATTTCATGATCGAATCCACAACTGGTCTCATAAATGGTAATAGATAAATCTTAATTACTCCGATTCTATGGTCGAATCTACGATCCCATGGAATGGTAATGCTCACTTTATTATTATGAATTCATAGTCGAATCCTCAGCTGATCCTATGAATTAATAATAAACATCTTATTACTCAGTTTTGTGAATTATTCTCCATTGAATTCCACAATTAGTAATAAATAATCAAAAACCGGGCGTCCGAGCTACCTTTAAGTAAGCCCCGATTCAAATGGTGAAGGTGTATTCAACGATGATACATTAACAGTCACCGCATGAACGAGTATTTCAAAAATACAACGAAACGATGAACCTATGCAAAATAGAGAAGAAAATAATAAATAATTAAAAATATTGACCATGGTGCTGGGAACACGGACACACGACCGACAGACCGTGTCGTGGTCAATCCCACGCCAGTTTTATATTTGTAATGCATTTTTATTATTTTCCATGATTCGATGAAAATTCTCTCATTTTATCAAATATCCTTCCTCTCGAGGAAACTCCTCGGTTTCATGGTACTTCCATAAATCCGTAAAAAAATAATATAAATTAAGGTAAGGAGTGTGGGGCGTGATCATTGGCCAACTGGCCATGTCTTGGTCCCAACCGGCCTTACACCCTACGGTTCCTTATTATTTTATTATTATTATTATTTCTCTAATTTCATGAAAAACTCCTTGATTTCATGGTATTTTTGCACAAATCATCAAATAATAATAAAATAAAATAAATTACGAAAACTTGTGGGACCGGGCCTTGGTCGGCCGGCCATGCCATAGCCGGTCCCACACGCCCCTTTGTTTATTACTTTATTATTAGTTTTCCTTGAATTCATCAAATTCCTTGATTTCATGGTATTTCTCTCAAATTAGGAAAAATTCCCTCAAATCATCAAAATACCTAAAAATATTAAAAAATTAGGAAAACTCGTGGGACCGGGCCCTGTCGGGAGGCCATGCCGTCCACGGTCCCACACGCCCTTGTTTTTATTATTTTAATATTTTTTGCTTCCTTGAACTCATGAAAACTCCTTCAATTCATGGAAACTCCCCAAATTCATCAAATTTCTCAAAATTCATAAATTTTTCATAAAATCATCAAAAAATTATAAAATTAGGGAAACTCATGGGACATGGCCCTAGCCGGCCGACCATGCCTTCCAAGGTCCCACACGCCCTTGTTTTTATTATTTTAATATTTTTTGCTTCCTTGAACTCATGAAAACGCGTTCAATTCATGGAAACTCCCAAAATTCATCAAATTTCTCAAAATTCATGAATTTTCATAAAATCATCAAAATATTATAAAATTAAGGAAAAGGCACCACGGGACCGTGGTCACGACCGGCCGACCATGCCTTGACAACGACGATCCCACGCCTCCTCATTTTTTATTTTATAATTATTTTTCATCATCTCATGGTGTTTTCCTCAATTTCGTCGAAACCCTAATTTTGGCATATTTTCTCGAATGGATGCTCAATTGCACGCCAGAAAATATCAAAATTCTCAGGACTGAGACGCGGACGCCTTGGAGACACGAGCACGCTATCTTGACCGACCAAGATTGGCTCTTTGGCTCACGGAAGCCGGTCCCATCAATTTTCACAGTTTTGACCTAATTTGCACAATTGCTAGTATTAGGTCCAAAACTCTTCCAAACACTTTGTATTTTCATGAAGTGATCGTTAGGCGGTCACGGTACAACCTAGGGCCGGTTTCATGACTCCATGGTCGGTCCCTCGCCTCGTCATAATTAATTAGGTTTTCTCACCTAAGGCTCAGACGAGCATTTTCGAATAAATGATTAAACCAGCATTTAATCATTCTTTCACCAACAAATCGTCAACTCTTCAGGAGTTCTTCGTATTTGCTCACGTGAGCATATGGACACTACATGGTTGATCCACGGTCCCATGTAGTCGCTCCCTCCTTCGTCCCATGGTTGAAATTCTGATGAACCATGAATTGATCATCAATTGATCAAATTAGGGTTTCTGAATCCAAGGATCATCATTCCAGATTCTAACCTTAATAATTTTACGATGACCTCATGGTCATTAATTTTATTAATTATGTTCGGTTCAACGACCAGTATTCTAATTAATATTTTTGGTACGCTGCCAATAATCCATCATACGAGCAACACATGTTCAGACGATCAAATATTCAACAATTCATCACATGAGCAACACTTGCTCAGATGATAAATATTTGTTCAAACCAAGGAATATTGGTTCAACAATCAATATTCAACGATCCACCGAATGAGTAATAATTGCTCACTTCATCGTAAGAACTATACCTCTGTCTCATGACTTGTTCAATTCACGAGTTTCAGAACATCATGTTCAGCTCAACGACTACATGGACTCATCGTCCCATCAAACCACGAAGTCATCAATTGATTAACAAACCACGAGACGTCAATCGTGTCACTTGGGGGGATATCACTTAGGGTTTCGGTCTGGCGGTCTATGGCACGTGTGTTCAAACACACGATGAAATGTGAGAAAGTCGTGCAATCAGTTGAAGGAATTCACGGGGTAGTGGGTGGAAAATCGACCAAGTCTCCACACGTTGAGCAACTGGTTTCAAACACGATCTCGACTTCTTCACTCCTTGATTCCATCAACTGTCACACTTCATGGGATCATGGTGTCTAAAATTCCAGCAATATAAATAAGTCTCTGAATCATGATTGAATCATCATCAATCTCATGTCTCATCGACAACACGAGATCATCAACTCATCAATTGAGCAACTACTCCCAATTTAGCAATTTCAATCACTCAGAGCTTATCGTATTAGGAATTCAGACACCCTTAATCTTTGATTACCATTGATTCCACACATTTCTCAGCTTCCCTCCTACAGATCAACCCATCCTCTCTTGTGACCGAATATACTCTGGAACGACCATTGTTTTGATTTAGGCCAGAGTACTAAAGATTGATCTCTCGAATCTAAAGCACCCCCTTTGCAGCAGTGCATCTGTGTGAGGTTTAACATTTCTCTCGGTTCGAGGAGTCTCCTCCGTACAGTCATCTTCTCAATTCCTTAAAAACCAGCAAATCGTTTTTCCCCATCTACATATTGGCGACCACTGTGGGAGATTAATCTCTCGGTTGCAATCTAACAATTTCACAAGATGGTTGATCTCAGGTCAGGTTCAGTTACGAATCCTAACACAAACCGTGCCAGCACTAGCAACAACAACAATCAGAATATCCCGGAGACAATTCCGACCTCCAACACTGATGGTGGTGACACTACTCCTCCTCACGCCGAAGGTCATCCACTGTCTGGACGACACCCTGAAGTAGTCAGAGGAGATCCACCGCCTACATTGCTGATCTTATCAAAGCGCAGGAGACTCTTGCAAAAAACCAGACTGACATGGCTGCTACACAGAAGGAGCTGTATAATTATCTCAAAACTCTTACTGACAAGATGTCAGAGAAGACTCAAGAGAAGGGAAAGCAGAAGGATAAATCCTCAGACGACGGTCTTGAAGTAATTCCAATCCATACAGTAGAAGACGACGAAGTCCACAAAACTGCTGCAAACAACTCATCAGCGAAGGGATCATCGAATTTTATCACTCGCGAGGATCTGGAGCACCTTTTGGAGAACCGTGGAAAAGACAAAACATCGCATGTCCATCGTCATCAACCTCCTTATCCTGCTGCTACGCAGAGGACTCCACTCCCCAAAGGTTACGTTTCTCCAACCTTCACCTTATATGATGGAACTGGCAATGCTAGGGATCATGTCTCTCGTTTTCTTGAATCCCTGGGAGAACATGAACACAATCATGTCGTCCGTCTCAAGGAATTCTCAAAATCTCTGAAAGGCAGAGCATACACCTGGTATAACAACATCGCACCAGGGACTATCAACAATTGGGGAGAAATGGTTAACGCATTCTATAGGTAATACTTCTTCGTGTCAGAACAAGTCACCCTCTCCGACCTTGGAAGGATGTTTCAGAGGGTCAGTGAAAATCCCAATGATTATGTGAAAAGATTCAGAGTCCAAGCCCTGGATTGTCATGACCCAAACGTCACGGAGCAACAAATGGTGGACTTGTGCATCAATGGCATGCTTCCGGTCTACACGGCCTTGCTAGAAAACCTTCGATTCCAGACTTTCTCAGAGCTTCACGAAGCTGCGAAGAGGTCGGCAACCACTGCACCCGCTCTTTTGGAAAGAGCAAAGTCTACAAAGACTGAAGATTCAAAAGACACTCGAGGAAGCAGGCGTTTGATCAACAAGAAGTATAACCTGCAACCTTCAACAAATGTTGTCGCGGAAGGATGTAAGCGAAAAGCAGAACCACAACACAAGCAGACTTCCTCCACCCCTTCAAAGACACACAAGAAGGAGAATTCGAAAATCCCTCTTCATCATACGGAAGATCCAGAATCACCTGATTTTCCCTGTTCAATGGAAGAAGTTAATGAACTACTCGATGCCTGGATTCAAGACGGCGCAATCAAATTTCCTTATGTCAAGAAGGAACCAACTGAAGAGGCCATGGAAAATCATCGGTACTGTCGTTTCCATAGATACGTCAGCCATCCCACGAGTGATTGCAAAATTTTGAAGCGCATATTCAAAGAAAAGGTCGAATCAGGAGAGCTCAACCTGGGGACTGAGGGGGTGCACAAAAAACCCCTCCCAGTCAGAACTTTTACCATCTCTGAACCTCCTGTCAAGGAAACGGTCCAATCTCTGATCGAACATGTCTGCGAGCTGTTGTATCCTTCGAAAGCTCAAAGGAAAGACATGTTTGCTGCACTGAACCACATCGTGTCCGGAAGACGTCCGCTGATCCAAGAGACCACCACTGGACCTTAAACCACCGACACATAAATGTATGACTGGGGACTGCTCACCACAGTGCACATTAAAGGAAATGAGTTCAAGAGGGTGTTCGCCGATGTTGGTACCGCTGTCAACATCATCCCTTTGAAAACTCTCAGAGTTGTTGGTATTACTCGACGGGAAGCCACCCACGCTCCCATAGAAATCAGGGACCACGAAGGAATCTCCAGAGACGCATACGACTTCATCACTCTCAAAATTACGGAAAGATTGATCTGCACTGAGGCCAAGTTTTTCATAATCCGGGAAGACCCTGGATACGACATGGTCCTTGGGAGAACTTGGATTCATGCTGGAAGGACAATGATGCCTTCAACACATCCTGTCATCGACAAGGATTCCGAGTCGGAAGACGAAGCAGAGGACGCACCAACGTTTAAGCATCTGGAAGAAGTAAAAACTCTGATGGGACTTACGCAGGAACTTGGAGATAATCCGCACACCTTTGTCAAAAGGTTTCGAGCCCAGGCAAGTCTTATTCCTCCTCTTGCTCCAATATTACCAATGTTCAAATACGCTATTATGGTCCAGGGACTTCTCGCCATTAATAATTTAGCAGTCATCAAAAGCTACGAGTGGGTAACTTCACCTCAGCAATATTACACACTCAATGGTTGGGTTCAGAACTTCTTCAAATCGGTCACTCCATCGAGAGGTTTATTGCTGAAGACTTGGCTAAGCATGATCAACACTATGATGGATACTCTCTTCCGCACGAGTATCCATACGGGCCACAATCGAGGAATTCCATCAAACAGGGAATTCCGAATCAGCGGAAGATATTCAAGGCACGATCGACCAAGCCTAACAAGTTTCATGAAGGGGACCTGGTTCTCAAAGCAGTTCAGCGCGTTCTTCATTCTACAAGGAACTCCAATTGGGAAGGAACATTCATGGTCGCTGAGTCCGTGGCCGGAGGATACTACAAATTGACCAACACAGATGGCAGAACCCTACCATTAATTCACGAAAATTGTCTCAAGGCGTTTATCTGAAATTATTGGACATTTAAGGTATTGGGAGTTTGAAGCACTCATGGTGTTGGGATTTAACATTTAGGATTTTCTTTCATTTGTATTTCATTTCCTTCACATTTTCAATACTTGCAATCAGTATTTGAATTCAGCAATTTATCAAAATTCAGTTCATATTTCGTAAAAGAAAATCTCTATCAAATCTACAAGAAAATCCTCAACCATCAGTCAATCCAAAACCATCTAAATATCAAGAACCCAAGTATAAACCTCACATCTCTCAGAAGTTCAGAAGTTCAAGAGATCAGCAAGAAAAGGCTTTCGCTCATCAGCATCCTTCAAGATTTGAAAAGCCGCCCTCTCCTTGTTCAACTCCTCGGCCAGCTTGGAAATCTTGTCCTCCTTCTCCTTCACAACATCGTTTGGAAAGGTTAAACTCCCAATCAAAGAGTATATCTGGAGTAAAGGTATTCCTGGGTCTCGTATGCATATCACTCACGACACGCAAGATAATGCCTACTTGCATGATTAAAGCATAAGCACGCCCAGGGTTCCTGTCAACGATCATGTGACCGAACTTCTTCCATATCGTCTCATACAAGCATGCATATCCAATGGGAACGCTGAATCCATCGACCAATTCATGATACGGGAGTGAAGTGTTAAAGGGAGGATCGAAAGCGACCCATGCAGTTGGATATTCATACACTATTATACGGTTCTCGGTCACTGGAGTGGCTCCCACGACTAAAGCAACATTTCCTTCGGTATTCTCCGCTGCTGTCTCGGTTTCTTCTATCACTGAGGCAACAACCATCTGAGTTACCATAACAACAGTAGCGACCTTCTCATGGCCATGAAATGCAGGGATGGTTGTCTCTTCATCAATAACTACGGAATGGTTAGAGTTATCATCGTTGGCTCCAGTATCCTCAACTTCGGTATTTAGCACCTAATACGAAGATTACATGAGGTTAGAGTCACGAATCCAAAGAAGATTATGAAACACAGTATACCAGCAAGGCATAATCATCAAGGTTCATCATAATACATTAAAGGTACGAGCAAATAACATGAAAGTCATGAAAACACATTTTACGATGAGTCCGTCTGAAGAAACTGAACTCTGCCATGTACTAGGAGACGAACTGGGAGAAATCTACAAGGAATCCGAGGATGGGTCATATTCCATTCTCTTTGTATGGATGTCCTCTATGACATGTCAACATTTCATGGCAATCCGATGAACGAGCGAGTAGATGTGGCCAAAATATCAAGTGATGCGCAATATGAAAAAGTTCTGGAAGTCTCCTGGAAGTTTACTATTTTGCCTTTTTCAGGCTCTGAACGTGCTCAAAACTTAAAAAGCTTCGTTACAAAAGCTTGGAAATTTTCCGGGCTTGAATTTGCACATGCAGATCATCAAAATCCGACTCCGGACGAAGATTCTACAGCGTTTCTATTAAAAAGCTGGGTTCTGAATTTTCTGACGACGAAATTCGACTAAGTTTTCATATATTCACATGGGTTCTCATTCATTCATTCATTCAAAAGTCAGCACTTTTATACTTCTATGAAGAATATATAGGATATATACTTACTTGAGGAGTCTCCAAAGTGTCCAAGGGGTTGGAATTGTCCACATCAACGACAAGAGGAACATCACTTCCATCCGGCTCCGAATCTTGGGAATTACCTCCATTCCCATTCCAGAGGATGATGATTCCAGAATTCTCCATCTCCATGACGACATCCTCCTGTACACGTCCTCTACAATCAATATTTTCATCTATGAAGCAACCACATTGAACATGTGAAGAAATACTTACAGTTTCTTCGTCACTCAAATCAGCGATTGCTTGTTCAGTAGCAGAAAATTGAAGACCTTCAAGACTCGATGGAGTAAAATTCTGAACAAAATTAACAACATTGGCTTCATGATTCTAATGTTAATAGCAATGAAAGTCACGGTGAGAAATATTGGGAACTCACCAAAGCACCAACTGGGGACTTTACGGTATTGGGTAACAGCTTATAACCTTTATGCCTGCCTTCTCCGCCATGAATAACCGCCTCAGTCTCTGAGAAATCTACACCGATTCGAGGTCGTATATTACGACCGTCCTGTGGTGAAATCCAGTAATATAATCAGAATACAGTTCTTATAATTTCGTGAAGATTATATGAAAAACATACCTGAGAGCATCCTGGAGACGACTTTCGTTTATCACCAGAAAGATACTTCAATCTTGGTCGACTGGAAATCATCTCAGCCGAAGGAAGATCCTTGAATGGAGGTCTGGGAAATCTTACAAAGCCACGCAAACGCCCAAGTTGCTGATCCCAGAATTCTACATAACCTGGGGTTACATAGGCGAATCTATCAGAACCAGGAAACCAGTAGCTACTCCCATCCACGTGAGTATGATCCAAATGAGTCCTGAGTTGCTCAACTGATGGCTTCCTCTCCGTATGGTTGGAACACATTGATCCATACCCATTTGTCGGGCTGCTCTATCAATGTTATACTCCTCCACTGAAAGCTCTTCAAACGTGACTGATAGCAAATGATCAGGAGTGCAACTCAACATGAAAGATCTTTCGCCATCACTCAGATGCGCACCAGACGTCAAACTCGTGCCTTCTCCAGTATTGAAAGTCATCGGCTGAGAAACATAATCAGGGACTGACACCCACGGGCGAAAATTGAACTCAGATTCTTCATCTAACACATCAATAAAGCATATTTTAGAACGAGGCTGCTTTGTGGACCAACGCATGATCCTAGCATTATCTTTCTCAGGGAAAGTATGGCGCGCATCAGTATTCGGTCCTTGTAGAACATTACGTGGAGTAGGTGCATAATTCTTAAAATGCTCCCACATCAAAGCTTCAAGAAACATCGTGTTGGCATAACACTCAATCTTCATAGAGCCGTTCGACACACTGGAGTCTATAATCAAGGAGTCCAGGTTGTAATACAAGGAGCTTAAGAATAAACTACCTATCGGAATTTGCTCACCTTGAGCCATCTTAATAGCAAAGGGAATCACAAAAGGCTTAAACAAGTTTCCACTGTCTTCAAAAACGTCTCTGGACAACCATAAACATAAAAAAGCAGCAATGGGTAACATACCGTTGATGGGTTTATCAGAAACCTCGTCTTTGGGCCACCATTGTGTCAACCAGGAAGCATAGCATCCTTTACTACCAGCCTTATTCGCTTTCTCCATTGCAGCCGTCAAGACATGAGAAACAGCGGTCTCCTCATCTTAAAGATCCCCAGGAAGATTTCCCGTGATTGGGAGATGCATCAGAGCCGCTACGTCTTCCAATGTAATGGTAAACTCTCCCCATCTACATATGAAAGTGTGAGTGAGAATGCACCAGCGAGCAAATAGAGACACAATACCACTTGCGTCATGATAAATGAACAACTCTCAAGAAGCTTGAATAGCTCTCGCCACCTGCGCCCGGCCGAGCATAGTCCTCACATGAGGAAAACCCAACATATGCCTCGACCAGCCGACAAATTTCTCCAAAGGTCGTCGAGAAAGCTTAAACTCTATGATTGATGAGGAGAAGACCCCTCGTTCAAGACAAAATCGAATCACTGTCTTAGGAGTCACCAATTTCTTCTGAGTAACAGTTCTGGGATTTATGAAAAGACGATACACTGGGGATTTCAAATGTTGCTCAGCTCCTGGAATATCTTTTTCAAAGAATGCATCATCTGTGTTCGGAACATTCTTAATCCCAGGGATTTCGTCTTCGTCTCCCCCAACGGAAGTTTCATCCATGCATGTCTCATCTCTGGAAATACCAACATCAACGCACATCTCTTCCCTCGGGGCGTCGTCAGCTTGGGAATTGGACATCTTTGCTAAGTAGCTGGAAAGGTTCACACTACATTCTACTTCAGTATGCCGTCCAGATATAAATCAAAGAAATACAAGCAAAAATGGTAACTCTTAACTCTTACCTTTTATACTTCCACTAACAATAGTGATAGTAATGCTAGAGTTAACACCTCAAAATCGTTCGTCTCTTCGAAAACTGCAAAAACGAACGAAACTTTATTTAATTTCCGAAACTGATTTTTCATGAAATCACGGACACAATTTTCATAATGTGAAAATTAACACAACTGACCTATGAAGTTCATAACAATAAAATATTTCATCATAAATATATCGTCTATCTTCGAAGGATCGTCAAAGCCCACGTTTCTGATTTTTCAAAAAAACAGCAATTAATGCAACATTGCTTACATAAATTCTCAGGAATTTTATCTAATGAAACAAATTCATGCAAATAAAATATACCATCACATTTTACACAATATATGTCACGGCTGCATATATATATATAAAAAAAAACTTTATTTTCCTTCGTATCGTCGTTATTTGTCTTTAAAACGAAGGTTTATTTCAAAAAATATTGTGAAAGCTCACATCTCATACATATGATAAAGTTTTGTATTTACATGAAATCTCATAAGCAAAATTTTATCACTGGACACAAGTTCATCATACATATTTTCCTTCGTGTCATCGTTATTTGTCTTTAAAACGAAGGAGTACTCCGATTTCATGAAAATTCACTTCTTTTATGATAAAACCTTGGTACACATGAAAGCTCATAAACTAAGTTTTATCACTGAACCTAGGTTCATAGACTAAAAAAAAATATCTCTCCTAAATCAGGGATTATAGTTAGTTTACAAAACTAACGATCGAACGAACATACGTTTTCAAAAACGAGGATTTTTTATAAAACTCACACTAATATACACACATGTATATAACTTCATCATGATCAAAACATGAAAAACTCATGAAGATAATAACATCTGAAAGAAAAAAAAAAACCGGCGCTTACCTGGTCGGCGTCGGCCGGAATCTGGCCGGTCGGTGATCGGACGGCGACGGACGGTGGAGCGCCGACGAAATTGTTTTCTTCCTCCTGCTGCTAGCGTATAGGTGGTGGAGAGGTGATGAAGCACTGGTCGGTTGTGGGAAAATAAAAAAAAAAGAAAAGGATTAATTCCATTTATATCAATTTTATTTCCAAAACCTAATTTTCTAAGGATTTCCTTATTGGGCCCGACCCGCGAATCCTAACCGACCACGGACTCGTCGTCTAAACCAGCGGCTCAACACCAATTTATGCTCATCAAACGACGCTTCAATAATGACATTGAAGCCTTCATCAATTCGTGGTTTGCTCATGCCCTCTAAATCCGGTGACGTCTCAACTTACGACTAAGTTCAATTACTGGTATCATTATTTATGGCCGGAAAATCACCATTTAATGCTGACTAAGGAACACAGCGTTCCTCAGTAAGCAGGGGACTTAATGTAGATGGTGGATTTTCGACAAAGGCTAAAATCGTAAACTCATAATTATACGAAGCTCTGATTCAACAATCAGACGTGAGTATCGAGACACGGGTCTCTCATTGAATTCTCAACGGAGAGTACTTTCTCTCAGAGTACATGTAGATATGCAGTCTCACGACTGGACAACGGCATATCTCATGAATACTGGATACTTTCAGTGATTATTTCTATATAGCATCACGAGATGGACGGCTCCTAGACAGCTTGCTCTGCTAGCATAGAGCGATAACGTCTTCAGGAACAAACAACAAGTTTACCCTGACTATATAAAGGATATGACTTACCGGCAAGCTCATATCGGGATAATTAATGCTCCTAGACAGCTTGCTCTGCTAGTATAGAGCCACAAAGTTAATTATTCCTAATTACAATTAATCCTATTCCATGGACGAATCCACGACTGGTCCCATGGAATGGCAATAAAAATTGTTTTGATTCTATGATCGAATCCACGACTTGATCTCATAGAATAGCAATAACTATATTATCTCATTACTCCGATTTCATGATCGAATCCACAACTGGTCTCATAGATGGTAATAGATAAATCTTAATTACTCTGATTCTATGGTCGAATCTACGATCCCATGGAATGGTAATGCTCACTTTATTATTATGAATTCGTAGTCGAATCCTCAGCTGATCCTATAAATTAATAATAAACATCTTATTACTCAGTTTTGTGAATTATTCTCCACTGAATTCCACAATTAGTAATAAATAATCAACAACCGGGCGTCCGAGCTACCTCTAAGTAAGCCACGATTCAAATGGTGAAGGTGTATTCAACGATGATACACTAACAGTCACCGCACGAACGAGTATTTCAAAAATACAACGAAACGATGAACCTATGCAAAATAGAGAAGAAAATAATAAATAATTAAAAATATTGACCAGGGTGCTGGGAGCACGGACACACGACCGACCGACCGTGTCGTGGTCAATCCCACGCCAGTTTTATATTTTTAATGCATTTTTATTATTTTCCATGATTCGATGAAAATTCTCTCATTTTATCAAATCTCCTTCGTCTCGAGGAAACTCCTCGGTTCCATGGCACTTCCATAAATCAGTAAAAAAAATAATATAAAATTAAGAAAAGGAGTGTGGGGCTTGACCATTGGCCAACCGGCCATATCTTGGTCCAACCGGCCCTACACCCCACGTTTCCTTATTATTTTATTATTATTATTATTATTTCTCTAATTTCATGAAAAAACTCCTTGATTTCATGGTATTTTTGCACAAATCATCAAATAATAATAAAATAAAATAAATTATGAAAACTTATGGGACCGGGCCTTGGCCGTCCGACCATGCCCTAGTGATGTATTTTATAGATAGTGATAAAAGTGGTTCGATTCTCAGACTTGCGAAGGATAAAATATAGACTTAAATTCTAAAACAAAAATAGAAAACTTAAACAAAGATGATGTTGTTATCAATATTAAAAGAACACTGAGGCTAAGATTCCACTATTTTCCAAGTTCAAAGTGATTTAAATCCAATATTTATATTTATTCAATTTTTTCGTTTAATTTGATTCTAAGATGTTGCAACAAGTAGATTTTTAAAATAACAAGTGTAAATCAAAAGCATGGGATATCAAAAGCCTAAGTCCAAGCATATACCATCAATGGAAATCACAATTGTTGAATAAAAATCATTAAAACAATTCTCAAACAAGGCAAATAATCATATGAATAATTGTAATAAATAGAAAATACCACTCTTTATTGGAAAAATAGCTTCCTCTATCGCCTCAACAATGGGATTTAGCTCCTCATATCACAAACAGGTTCAAAATATTTTTCCATTGCTCAAAAGGTGTTTTCAAAGGTGAAGAGACTCAAAGGGAGTAAAACAGTTCAATCGCAACGTTTATATGTGTTGCAGATCGACTGTTACAAGAGAAACAGAAGGAATAAGACTGCTACAGTAACGATAGAAGCGAAGCGCTGTAGAACAACGACAGTGTTCTGCGACAGTTGGGCGTGGGTTGATGTTCTTCGTGTTCTTCAGCAGCACCAGCAGAACAGCTTTCCTGCAACTCGTGATTTTTGTCTCCTCTGGTTCTCTAAACTACCCCAAACTGTTCGTCCCCTCTGTGACTTGAAGCAACCTTTTTATAGCCAACAGGAACCCTAATACTCGATTTAATTCTCTCTTTTCTTCGGCAGAAAGTCTCGGACTTCTCCACTTTCCAAACTCTTCTCTACGCGTTTCTGAGTTGTACAGGTCATTCCAGTTCCTCTATTAGATTGATACGAATCTCAGGAAGGGTTATCTTCCCTCAAATCACCCGTAACTGCCAAATATAATCTCAACAGACCCCGAAAAATTATTCCTCCTCTGTTTTCTTCTCGCGGCTTATCCAGCCTCAATTGGTTGAGTCCAATCAATCTACCAGCCCTGTTGTGATCCATAAAGTCCAGCCCAACAAATATCTGCAATCGAATCTGGTCGAATCCCTTGCGAAATCCAATTCCAAACCTTCACGAATGCTGCCGTTTTTCCCGCCGAATTCCGATTCGAATTGTGAAGAAGAAGAGGCGCCCCCTATCCAGAGTAGGGGTGCCTTTAGCGGCTGCCTTGGGGTGTCCTGGGGGTGTCCTGGGGGTATCCCTTATCCATGCTGAGAGTCCTAATAACAAGTTTCCTCCGGGCGCTTTTAGACAACTTTTCGAGCCGATTTTTCCAAAAATATTTATTGGCCAAAAATACCTACACACACATAAAATACCATAATAAGTACAAAAATGAGAACTATCAATATATAGAATCGAGACAAATTAGACACAAAAATGTATCTATCAAATACCCCCAAACTTATTATTTGTTAGTCCTCGAGTAAAACTGAAATAGAAAATAAAATCCTAACTCACTGTCGCAGGCATCGTCGATTGCATTTAGCTATGCAATAAGCCTTTAAACCCCTAAGTGTCCCTAGTGGCCGATTTGTAGTCTCGGGAGGGCTTACCAGAGGTATACCCACAAAACCTTTATACTCCAGACCCTAACTATCTACGCAGAACCTTGGAAAGCACTGAAGAATCTCCTTGGTTGGCATACTTATTGACTATAAGAGGAAGTACCCTGATGCGAAATTCCAATTGTTGTACACGAGTTTTCACTCAAGCATACGAAAATTCATATAAAGTGACAGAGCTCTACTCAGATAGTTGCACCATGGACATCAATATTCGGAGTCAAACCAATCACATGGATAGATTAAGAGATGGATATAGAAAAACGTAGATGGTTTTGATGTTTACTAAGTGAACGGCGTTTCCCATATCTGTCTGAAGGCCTCCGCAAAAATGAACCTATCCTAATGGATTGAGATACTAGTCTGACTAATATCATCACATTGGCATATACAAGGGAACCAGTGGTCGATAACCTAACTCTAGGTCAACACAACTGGCATATACAAGGGTACCAGTGGTCGAATTTATTGAATTTATTCCTTTTGGTCAAATGGTCTGGGCTCAATTTTTTTTTTTTCATCTCTTTTTTTTTATGGTATCTCAATCACTCTAATTCACCCTAGCATTGGTAACAACTTGAATCGTGAGCCCCACCTAATCACTTAGAGTAACATAGTTTAAAAACAAAATAAAAATAGAAGTGAAAAGGACTCAACGAGATATGGTGAAACTATCATGTTATTTCTAACACCTGAGCTCTGTGCTTTTATGAATAGACTCTTCTAGATGTTTCCATCTAATCAGATTGGTTCCTCAACTCCTACAACCAAAATGCTTCCATCCACTTAGGTTGGTTAGTGCTATCCTTAATATGCATAAATTTCTAGGCTCTGGAGTTTATTTAAAACAAAAAGTTTCTACCCCACCCCCAAACTTAAATCTAACATTGTCCTCAATGTTTCGAATGAAAGAACAGTACCAAAAATATAAGTAACATGAGGAAATAGTAAAGAGAAAGTTCGGAAAGATAGTACCTAGGTGAAGTGAAACCAAAAACTGACAAAAATATTATACAACATACAAATCGCCTCGATGGTCAATCAAGGGTAAATAGGGTCCTCCAGAGGGACCTCCTCAACATCACCTGTAGGAAAAGGCTCTAAAAATGTCTTCAATCTCTGACCGTTAACCTTTGAAGAACTAGTACCATCTGATGTTTCAATCTCAATAGCGCCATGAGGAAAAACAGTACGGACCACACAAGGACCAGTCCACCGAGAGCACCGTTTCCCGGGGAATAGATGCAAACGAGTGTCATACATAAGAACTTTTTGACCTGGAGAAAATGACTTCCGTAAAATATGCTTATCATGCACAAGTTTCATTTTGTTCTTATACTCCTCAACACTATCGTATGCATCTCTACGAATCTTGTCCAACTCATTGAGCTGGAGCTTCCTGTGAGCTCCTGCCTTGTCAAGTGAACAGTTTAACTGCTTAATAGCCCAATAGGCTCTATGCTCTAACTCAACAGGAAAGTGACATGCCTTGCCAAATACTAAACGATAGGGTGACATTCCAATGGGTGTCTTAAACGCGGTACGGTAAGCCCATAAGGCATCAGTCAGCCTCGAAGAAATGATGTGCCCTAAAACAATTCCTGATTTAACCATGAAATGGCATTTTCCCAATTAAGCACTAAATTCTTTTCCTTACACCTAGTCAACACTAATGTCAAATGATGCAAGCACTCATCAAAAGATGAACCAAACACTAAAAAATCATCCATAAAGACCCCTAAAAACCGTTCTACCATATCAGAAAATATGCTCATCATACAATGCTGAAAAGTCGCAGGGGCATCACACAGCCCGAAAGGCATGCGTCTATACGCGAATGTACCAAAGGGACAGGTAAAAGTGGTTTTCTCTTGGTCTTCTGGGGCAATAACGATCTGATTATATCCGGAAAAGCCATCTAAAAAGCAATAGAAACTATATCCAGCTAATCTCTCTAGTATTTGGTCGATAAAAGGAAGGGGAAAGTGATCCTTCCTTGTGACCTTGTTCAATTTCCTATAGTCGATACAGACACGCCATCCCGTGGTCACTCGGGTTGGGATTAACTCATTATCCTCATTCTGGACTACAATGATACCTGATTTCTTGGGAACAACCTGAACGGGGCTGACCCACTTACTGTCTGAAATTGGGTAGATAATACCCGCATCTAACAACTTAAGCACCTCTTTTCGAACTACTTCTTTCATGTTAGGGTTCAGTCGACGTTGCATCTCCCTAGACGGTTTGGAGTCTTCCTCTAAATGAATCTGATGCATACAAACAGTAGGACTAATACCCTTAATGTCTGCTATAGACCACCCTAAAGCTTCCTTATTATCTTGAAGTACTTTTACTAGCCTACTTTCCTGATCACTATCCAAGTCGGCAACAATAATCACAGGTAAAGTCTCAGATGGGCCTAAGAACACATACTTCAGGTTATCTGGTAGTGGTTTGAGGTCCAACTTAGGGGGCTCTTTTAAGGAAGGAACTGAGGTAGTCTCAGAAGCTGGTAATGGTTCGAACCTAGCTTTCCATCTATCAGTGTCTAACACATGGGTAGAATCTAATAGAGCATTCACTTGTTCAATGGTACTATCATCGTCAAAATCTAAACCAAAATGGGATAGAAAACTCTCTAATGGGTCTTCAGACAAAATGTTTGGTAATGACTCCTGAACTAAGGATTCTATCATATTCACCTCTTCAACACATGTGTCATCTAGCTCATAAGGTAGCTTACTGACATTAAAAATGTTCATTTCGATAGTCATATTACCAAAGGATAAATTCATCACACCATTTTGACAGTTTATGATCGCATTAGACGTAGCTAAGAATGGGTTACAAGATAAACTCCAGAGCCTAGAAATTTATGCATATTAAGGATAACACTAACCAACCTAAGTGGATGGAAGCATTTTGGTTGTAGGAGTTGAGGAACCAATCTGATTAGATGGCAACATCTAGAAGAGTCTATTCATAAAAGCATAGAGCTCAGGTGTTAGAAATAACATGATAGTTTCACCATATCTCGTTGAGTCCTTTTCACTTCTATTTTTATTTTTTTTTTAAACTATGTTACTCTAAGTGATTAGGTGGGGCTCACGATTCAAGTTGTTACCAATGCTAGGGTGAATTAGAGTGATTGAGATACCATGAAAAAAAAATAAAAAAAAATAAAAAATATCTAAGAAGAAATTGTCTTCTTCTCCGTTCTTTTCTCTTTAAGCTTTCGCTCCAAGTCTTTATGCTTTAAGTTCCAGTCTTTACGAAATCACCAAACTCCTTGGCTCAATTCGCTTTATGATCCAAAACCTGTAGACAAAAGATAAATACCCAAAAACGTAAAAAAGAACAAAAATAATAACAACCTAAAAAATAAAATAAATAAAAGAAAAGAAAACGAAGTCTAAAAACCCTAAAAGCAAATCCCCGGCAGCGGCGCCAAAAATTGATGTATTTTATAGAAGTGATAAAAGTGGTTCGATTCTCAGACTTGCGAAGGATAAAATATAGACTTAAATTCTAAAACAAAAATAGAAAACTCAAACAAAGATGATGTTGTTATCAATATTAAAAGTGATTTAAATCCAATATTTATATTTATTCAATTTTTTCGTTTAATTTGATTCTAAGATGTTGCAACAAGTAGATTTTTAAAATAACAAGTGTAAATCAAAAGCATGGGATATCAAAAACCTAAGTCCAAGCATATACCATCAATGGAAATCACAATTGTTGAATAAAAATCATTAAAACAATTCTCAAACAAGGCAAATAATCATATGAATAATTGTAATAAATAAGATAAATAGAAAATACCACTCTTTATTGGAAAAATAGCTTCCTCTATCGCCTCAACAATGGGGTTTAGCTCCTCATATCAAAAACAGGTTCAAAATATTTTTCCATTGCTCAAAAGGTGTTTTCAAAGGTGAAGAGACTCAAAGGGAGTAAAACAGTTCAATCGCAACGTTTATATGTGTTGCAGATCGACTGTTACAAGAGAAACAGAAGGAATAAGACTGCTACAGTAACGATAGATGTGAAGCGCTGTAAAACAACGACTGTGTTCTGCGACAGTTGGGCGTGGGTTGATGTTCTTCGTGTTCTTCAGCAGCACCAGCAGAACAGCTTTCCTGCAACTCGTGATTTTTGTCTCCTCTGGTTCTTTAAACTACCCCAAACTGTTCGTCCCCTCTGTGACTTGAAGCAACCTTTTTATATCCAACAGGAACCCTAATACTCGATTTAATTCTCTCTTTTCTTCGGCATAAAGTCTCGGACCTCTCCACTTTCCAAACTCTTCTCTACGCGTTTCTGAGCTGTACATGTCGTTCCAGTTCCTCTACTATATTGATACGAATCTCAGGAAGGGTTATCTTCCCTCAAATCACCCGTAACTTCCAAATATAATCTCAACAGACCTCGAAAACTTCTTCCTCCTCTATTTTCTTCTCACGGCTTATCCAGCCTCAATTGGTTGAGTCCAATAAATCTACCAGCCCTGTTGTGATCCAGAAAGTCCAGCCCAACAAATATCTGCAATCGAATCTGGTCGAATCCCTTGCGAAATCCAATTCCAAACCTTCACGACTGCTGCCGTTTTTCCCGCCGAATTACGATTCGAATTGCGAAGAAGAAGAGGCGCCCCCTATCCAGAGTAGGGGTGCCTTTAGCATCTGTCTTGGGGTGTCCTGAGGGTGCCCCTTATCCATGCTGAGAGTCCGAATAACAAGTGTCCTCCGGACGCTTTTGGACAACTTTTCGAGCCGATTTTTCCAAAAATATTTATTGGCCAAAAATACCTACACACACATAAAATACCATAATAAGTACAAAAATGAGAACTATCAATATATAGAATCGAGACAAATTAGACATAAAAATGTATCTATCACCTAGCCGGTCCCACACGCCCCTTTGTTTTATTACTTTATTATTAGTTTTCCTTGAATTCATCAAATTCCTTGATTTCATGGTATTTGTCTCAAATTAGGAAAAATTCCCTCAAATCATCAAAATACCTAAAAATATTAAAAAATTAGGAAAACTCATGGGACCGGGCCTTAGCCGGCCGGCCATGCCTTCCACGGTCCCACACGCCCTTGTTTTTATTATTTTAATATTTTTTGCTTCCTTGAACTCATGAAAACTCCTTCAATTCATGGAAACTCCCTAAATTCATCAAATTTCTCAAAATTCATGAATTTTTCATAAAATCATCAAAATATTATAAAATTAGGGAAACTCGTGGGACCGGGCCCTAGCCGACCGGCCATACCTTCCACGGTCCCACAAACCCTTGTTTTTATTATTTTAATATTTTTTGCTTCCTTGAACTCATGAAAACTCCTTCAATTCATGGAAACTCCCAAAATTCATCAAATTTCTCAAAACTCATGAATTTTCATAAAATCATCAAACTATTATAAAATTAAGGAAAAGGCACCACGGGACCGTGGTCACGACCGGATGACCATTCCTTGACCACGACGGTCCCACGCCTCCTCATTCCTTATTTTATAATTATTTTCCATCATCTCATGGTGTTTTCCTCAGTTTCGTCGAAACCCTAATTTTGGCATATTTTCTCGAATAGATGCTCAATTGCACGCCAGAAAATATCAAAATTCTCAGGAATGAGACGCGGACGCCTTGGAGACACGAGCACGCTATCTTGACCGGCCAAGATTGGCTCTTTGGCTCACGGAAGCCGGTCCCATCAATTTTCGCAGTTTTGACCTAATTTGCACAATTGCTCGTATTAGGTACAAAACTCTCCCAAACACTTTGAATTTTCATGAAGTGATCGTCAGGCGGTCACGGGACAACCCAGTGCCGGTTTCATGACTCCATGGTCGGTCCCTCTCCTCGTCATAATTAGTTAGGTTTTCTCACCTAAGGCTCAGACGAGCATTTTCGAATAAATGATTAAACCAACATTTAATCATTCTTTCACCAACAAATCGTCAACTCTTCAGGAATTCTTCGTATTTGCTCACGTGAGCATATGGACACTACATGGTTGATCCACGGTCCCATGTAGTCTCTCCCTCCTTCGTCCCATGGTTGAAATTCTGATGAACCATGAATTGATCATCAATTGATCAAAATTAGGGTTTCTGAATCCAAGGATCATCATTCCATATTCTAACCTTAATAATTTTACGACGACCTCATGGTCATTAATTTTATTAATTATGCTCGGTTCAACGACCAGTATTCTAATTAATATTTTTGGTACGCTGCCAATAATCCATCAGACGAGCAACACATGCTCAGACGATCAAATATTCAACAATTCATCACATGAGAAACACTTGCTCAGATGATAAATATTTGTTCAAACCAAGGAATATTGGTTCAACAATAAATATTCAACGATTCACCGAATGAGCAATACTTGCTCACTTCATCGTAAGAACTATACCTCGGTCTCATGACATGTTCAATTCACGAGTTTCAGAACATCATGTTCAACTCAACGACCACATGGACTCATCGTCCCATCAAACCACGAAGTCATTAATTGACTAACAAACCACGAGACGTTAATCGTGTCACTTGGGGGGATATCACTTAGGGTTTTGGTCTGGCGGTCTACGGCACGTGTGTTCAAACACACGATGGAATGTGAGAAAGTCGTGCAATCAGTTGAAGAAATTCACGAGGTAGTGGGTGGAAAATCGACCAAGTCTCCACACGTTGAGCAACTGGTTTCAAACACGATCTCCACTTCCCCACTCCTTGATTCCATCAACTGTCACACTTCATGGGATCATGGTGTCTAAAATTCCAGCAATATAAATAAGTCTTTGAATCATGATTGAATCATCATCAGTATCATCAATCTCACGTCTCATCGACAACACGAGATCATCAACTCATCAATTGAGCAACTACTCTCAATTGAGCAATTTCAATCACTCAGAGCTTATCGTATTCGGAATTCACACACCCACAATCTTTGATTACCACTGATTCCACACATTTCTCAGCTTTCCTCCTACAGATCAACCCATCCTCTCTTGTGACCGAATTTACTCTAGAACGGTCATTGTCTTGATTTAGGCCAGAGTACTACAGATTGATCTCTCGAATCTAAAGCACCCCCTTTGCAGCGGTGCATCTGTGTGAGGTTTAACATTTCGCTCGGTTCGAGGAGTCTCCTCCGTACGGTCGTCTCCTCAATTCCTTAAAAACCAGCAAATCGTTTTTCCCCATCTACAAGAACAAGTCAGTAATGCGTGTGCGTATAAATCTCATTTTCATCACAGTTTGGTTTGAATGTGGGGAGAAAAGTCTCTAGGAAGAAAGGTGAGGGAATGTTCGACTTACTGTATTTGCTTGGCCATGACTGAGGAACTAAAAAAGTTTTCTGGAACCGAGACTAGTACCGGAACAGTACCTGGTACCGTACTGGTCCCGAATAGTACCGGAACCGAGGTACATGGTACAGGGTACAGGTACCGGTCCAAAAACTAGGAACTGAGGTTAAGGAGGTACAGGTACTCGGTCTCGGCAAGAACCGAGCCGAACCGTACCGTGCGCACCCTTACATATTATCAAGGATCATTTAGTTGGTATACTTGAAATTGTATTCGGTTTTGTCCATATAGGTTGCCGAACGAAAAAGTTGGTGGTGTACTTAGTACCCCTGCGTTTTCAGTTATAACGTCCATTACAGAAGAGTATGTTTCTTCATAATCAATACCAGGACGTTGTGAGATACCTTGTGCCACAAGGCGATTCTTTAAATTATGCTTTCTGACAAATACCCATTTATGTCCTACATGCTTTAGACCTAGTGGGGTTAGCATTACTGCACCGAATACCTGTCTTTTTGCCAGTGAATCTAGTTCAGCCCGGATTGCATTTCTCCATTGAGGCTGTTATGCTCTCTTTTGGCATTCTGCAGTAGAGCATGGTTTGATATCATCGTGATGCATGATCTCTCGAGCAACAATATATGCAAATATATCATCAATATGTGTGGAGTATCTTGCCATCAACACACGTGCACTTTCACAATCCATAGAGATTTACCTGTTCTCAAGAATCAATTCAAGCGTCGGGGCATCCCCCAGGAATGATTCATGAGCATAACTGTAATCATATTCAATCTCATGAGATGGATTATCTATATTGATGATATATGGATTGGTTTGTGCCTTACTCTCCCTTTTATTTCTTGGATGAGTATCGATCAAACCAAGTGGTCTCCCCTTCTTCCTTTTGGTGGCCACAACCTCAGCTACACTTCCACCAAGTGTATCCTTGACACTTATATCTACAGTAACTTTTCCCTTGTCAGGAATTTCCAACCTTGTAGGCACGTTTGCAGCTGGTATATGTGATCTCGTCACATTAGCGATATCAATAAATGCATCAGGCATTGAATCTGCCACATTCTAAAGATTGATAATTCTTTTCACTTCAGTTTCACATTGTGGAGTGCGGGGATCAAAATGAGACAACGTGGGAGCACCACGATAATTCATGTCGTTCCCTTATGAATCCTATTTCGTACCTCTCTCTAATGACGGGAAAGTTGTCTATCAAAGTGACAACACACAACTCTAGCGTTAAAGAGATCGCCTGTCAAAGGATAATTATTGGGGATTCATATCCAATGTAAATACTTACTCGTCTTTGTGGACCCAGCTTAGTACGTTGTGGGGGCGTGATACGGCACAACCAAATATGCATAAATGTAAAATATCAGGCTCATATATAGTTACCAACTGGTACGCATAAAATGGATGGCTAGCAGTAAAGCGAATAAATAATGTTGCATACAATATACCATACCCTAAGACAGTAATATGCAGGTTAGAACGCATAACCAATGCGCTAGCTATAATCTATAATCTTTTGATGGTAGCTTCTGCAAGATCATTTTGAGTATGTGTTAGAGCATTTCTCGGTCGAACTCGCAAGCGTTTCTATCTCAAGCTTGTTTGTCAAGTTTAGTTGCCAAAACTATAAGTCTTGATTTTTAGTCTACTTATAGCTAAGTCTTGGATTAGGATAGTAAGTGTAGTTGAGCTTTAGACTCCACAGATTTCATCGATTGAAGACGAAGAACTACTCAAGGGAACTTATGGAACTTGATCAACAAAAGGTATGTGGAGACTTGAACTTATCTATCACTCAAAAGTCTATCTACTTATCTCCTATTTGAGACAAAAGTCGTAGTGTTATATAGACTTCAATTATACACATTTGCTATATCGAACCAAGTTTATCTCGCTTATCTATTTCTCGAAATATGTGTAGGTAAGCTTTAGCTTTAGCCAAGTTCATCTTTACTCGTGACGAAAATCATGTTGATTATTTCAAAAACTTGAAAATCGCATTGATGAAAATAGTTTGTGAATAACAACTTAACATCCTATAAGAAAGTTTCAATGATTGAAATAAGAGTTTAGAACAAGTAACCATGTTCGGATATAAACATAGTGTGTTCTCACATTTGTGTAAAAGTCCAAAATCGGGAACCAAAGTATGCGTACCCGTACGCGTACTGGCGGTTGTTGGAAATCCGGGTAAGTATGCGTACACGTCCGTGAATTTCTGCTGGAGTTTGAAAGTGAAAAAAACTCAATCCGATTACTTAAGTACGCGTACCCATTTGCATACTTAAGTAGGTTACTTTCTAAAATCGGTTTGTTCATGAACTAAAATATTTATATAATAAGGAATGCAATCTTTGCAAACCGTGGATATAAGGTTCATGAATTGATTCGAGTGAATCAAAACCGATTTTGTTTCGATTGTGTCTTGTATACTTCTATAATATCTAAGCAATTAAACAACTCTCTAACTAGTTCATTTGAGTCATTTGAACTAGTTATGGTAAAGATGAATAAGGTTGATATGAAAGTGCTAATATGGCTAACCATTGGTTAACTATTCCTGAACCAACTAAGTGTGCACGTTTAGGTACTGTTACTCAAACCTAAATGAAGTTACATTTCATTTGTGTATAACAATCTAAGTTCGATCTAACGGTTGAAAGATATTAACTTGAATCTAATCAGGTTTTCATCTAACGATGAATATCGAATGCTTTGTTACCAAGGTAACCTAGATTGCAAACCCTGATTTGAAATCTATATAAAGGAGAACTCTAGCAACTGGGAAACCTAATCCCCACACCTCCTGTGTGATACTAGTTGTATAAGCTAGAGTCGATTCTCCTTTAACCTTAGGTTTTTCACGAAACCCTGTAGGTTAACGACTTAAAGACTTCATTGGGATTGTGAAGCCAGACCCAACTATTTTCTCTGTAGTTGCGTGATTTGATCTTGTTGTTTCTATCGTGATTGAGTACAATCGTAAGATTGGCTTGAGATTTTATATCTTCGATGGGCAAGATAGAAAAGTAGTCACAAAAACCTTCGTCTCATCGTTTGTGATTCCACAATATCTTGTTTCGTTAATCGATTAAGATTATTGTGAGGTGATTGATAATAATAGGTTGTTCTTCGGGAATATAAGTCTGGGTTATCAATTGGTTCATGTTCACCTTGATTTATCAAAAGAAGGAACAAAAACTCGTAGGTATGTCTGTGGGAGACAGATTAATCTATTCAATAGACTTTTCTGTGTGATACAGATTTGCTTATCAAGTCTTCGACTTTGGGTCTTAGCAACTCTTAGTTGTGGATGAGATCAGCTAAGGGAATCAAGTGCGTAGTATCCTGTTGGGATCAGAGACGTAAGGAGCACGACTTTACCTTGAATCGGTGTGAGATTGATTAGGGTTCAACTATATTCCAGACCGAAGTTAGCTTTGTAGTAGGCTAGTGTCTGTAGCGGCTTAATACAGTGTGGTGTTCAAATCTGGACTAGGTCCCGGGGTTTTTCTACATTTGCGGTTTCCTTGTTAACAAAACTTCTGGTGTTTGTGTTATTTCTTTTCCGCATTATATTTTGTTATATAATTGAAATATCATAGGTTGTGCGTTGAATCAATCAATTGGTAAATCCAACCTTTGGTTGTTGATTGAAATTTATTGATCCCTGAACATTGGTCTTTGGTACCATTCAAGTTTTCTCTCTTATATTCAATCAGGTTCGCAAATTATTATTTGTTTGATTGCAGATTGAATTAAAAGATTGAGATGTAACTCTTTGATATACTTTTTATTAAGATTGAGTCTGACTGTCTAGTTGATTCACTTGAAAGTATATTGGAGTTAGTCCATACAGATTGCTAAGCGAAATATTGGGTGAGGTTGTTAGACTCCCGTTTTTTCAGTATGTACATGGGGTATGAGATGCTCTATGTCAATTTCATTCAACATACAGAAATCTTCAAATTATTTAGATGTAAATTCTCAAGCATTATCAAGTCTGATAGACTTGATTGGATGATCAGGGGTGGTGAGCCCTTAGTCATATAATTTGTGTTATGAGCTTTGAAAAGGAAACATTTCTTGTGGACAACAATGCAATGTGTGACCAACGGATCGAATAATCAACCAGAACCACAAAATATCTGAATGGTCCACATTCTGGATGTATAGATCCACAAATATCACCTTGTATTATATGTAAAAATTGTTTGGAATCTTAAGCATATATAAGATGGTCTCAATCTTGTCTTTGCTAAAGGTCAAGATTTGAAAAATGAGTGATGTGCTTTCGACAAGGAAAACAAAGAAGAATGCGCTAGAGGGTTCTCTTCAATTACTTTGTAAGGCGAAGGTTGCACTTCTCCTTCTTTAGAAGGCAAAGATTGTGCATCAGTTACTTTTGAAAGCATGCTGTTATTCTGCATTATAACAACCTTTTGTCTCATTTTCTTTTTCATTCAAAAAAAAGGGATGTCCGTGTGAGTTCTTCAAATCATGAATCATCATATCATGACATGGGTACCTTAATCGATCGTTCCAAAGCTTATATAAGTCACTGGCCAACAGTTCATCGTTGGTAACAACGTGGGATTCAATAATCCTAATAGTGGTGATATACAATCTATTAGAGCGATTCATTAGTTTCTTTAAGATACGCTTTTTTCCGCATTCACTAGAAGTCACGTATATGTACTCAATTTTGTTTTCACAGTGACTTTCCAAGTGATAATCATTTGCACGAATATCTTTGAAACTCGGAAAAGTATGCTGGCTCTTGGTGCATATAGAGTTTCTGTGATTTTAACTACTGTGCCGTCTGGAAACAAGAATTGAGCAGTACCTCGCCTAATTAATTATTACTTGTGATGATATAGATTGTAGTGGTGATCATCCAGGGGGAGTGTTGTAGTAACATGTGTCATAGTTCATGCACATGTCTCCTTCATTCTTAACACTTGTTGTCCTTTCTCTTCTACTAACTACACATGCAATGAAAATAACTACTTTTTCTTACTTTCTTATGTGCATTTAATGAGGAAACATAGTGAATAACAAGTATGCATGGTTTTTCTTCTCTTTTGTATTGTTTATGCTTTAATATTTTGTCTCCTCCGTACAAATAACGATAACAATTGTTGTTTTTTTCCTCCAAACTTCTTATTTCTACTAAACTAACTCGCTCACTCACTCCCTCTATGTGATTTCTAACTTATACCCAATAACTATCTAATAGCTCTAACCTATAACTTTAATACTCCCTCGGTTCCTATTTAGATGAAGGGGAATGTGTTTTGACATTGATTAAGAAAACTGGAAAAGATTAACTTTTTCCTAAATACCCTCATTTATACATCTTACCTGTCCTAGTTTTTAGTTTCTAATCTTTAATGTGAATTTTGAAACGAATTTAGTTTAGGATTATATAGTGGATATTTAATAATATTATTTAGAAAGATTAGTCTTTTGCAAATTCTCCAAGACAATATATGATATCAAGGTGACAATATATCAGGAAAGCTCGGAAGAAACCTTCATCTAATATGAGATTTTAAAAAGTCTTAAACCTTCATCCGAATAGGGATAGAGGGAGTCTCAATAATCCAATCTAACTATTAATACTTTAGTACGTAACTAGGTTTATACTAAAGATCCCCTAAAATAATAAAGACATTTTCCCGTCAAATCTAATATGGGGAACTTAGGCGCAGGCCCAAATTTTTTTTTTTTTCTTACCGCCAGGCCCAAAATTACTTTTCCCTACGGTCGCGCCCAACATTATTTAAAATCATTAAAAACGTGCAGAGTTCCTCAATTACCCTTCAGCGGTTTTATTAACTCCCAAAAACGGTCGGAACCATTTGTTTTCTTTTCTTCTCATTTTTTCTTCATCCGTTCTTCTCATTTTTTCTTCATCCGTTTTTCTATTCCTATTCCTCCATAAACACTGTAACGGATGATTGATTATTGAAGTTGATCAAACCCTAAAAATAAATTTCAAACTCTAAAAAACATTAACCCTAGAATTCAGTAGAACCAAAATGGATGAAACACCGACAAAAACACGTCTTCAGAAATCAAAAGAGAAGAAATTAGGTACTAAAACTAGTTTAATCGATCTTATTCTTTCATGCATTCGGTACATTTGATTTTATTGATTTTCGTTTTAATTTTTGTTCTTGATGCTTCAGATGAAAAAGGAAAAATGAAGTCAAAGAAACAGAAAAAACCCGGTGAGATTTATCATTAGCTTCATCTGTCATTGTTTGATTTTGTTTTTTTTTTAATTTATTTTTTTTAATCCTGAATACCCATAATTTTTTTTGAGTTATCACTTTATTCTTCTTCGATTTTAACATAATTTTCTCCTCAATGTGATTTTACCTTCTGATGTTGAAGATGAACAAGAAGAAATTGATAGTGTCGAAACACTGAAGGAGATGCAAATCAAGGCAAAGAAAGCAAAGAAAGCTGCACCAAAGGAAGTATTGGGTGATGCAGATAATGAGGATGATAATACAAATAAGCAATGTGTTGTCTATAAACAAGGTGCGTTGAATTCCTTCCTGTTACTGTTATGCATCAATTATGCACCTTAACAAAAATCAATGCATGACATATTATTCAGTTCCAATATTAAATGCATGACTAGTTATGCACCTTAATAAATCAATGCATAACATGTTATGCAGCCCAATATATGAATGCATGACCAGTTATGCATTTTTCAATATTGAAAAGGAGTTAAGCAGGGTTGTGTTTTTAAATGCATAATAAGTTATGCACCTTAACAAATCAATGCATGACATATTATTCAGTTCCAATATTAAATGCATGACTAGTTATGCACCTTAATAAATCAATGCATAACATGTTATGCATAGTTTAGACTTGCTGCATCACAGGTTATGCATATAAAATAATGTTGTTATATTTGTTATGCATTCCTTTGTTGTTCTAAATATCAGTTCTAAAATGCATTTTTTTTTGTTCTTTTTTTTACGCAGTTAAACCTAAAACCAAATCTACAGTTCAAGGAGGTACTTATAGAGCAGGTTTCCTTAGGGTAGGTCACTTGTTTAGTAAGATAAAAGACAGAGGTGGTTTGAATCCGTTGCAGGCTAACATGATGAATGTGTGTGTGTTTGGAAAGTTCTATAACTGGTTATATGCTGCAAACATGGCATACTTGGATGCGAAGTGGGACTTGGCAGCAATGAAGAAAGCAATGCTCAAGAAGAATATTACGTTCTTAAAGGTACCTGTTTGTGAACATTTCATGATTTATAATTGACCTTCATGCATGGTATCTTCAACTGAACCACCTACACAAGAATCAGTGCCAGAAGTTATCAGACTCGATAGCCAAGACCAAACGGCTAGTCAAGGTATCCAGTTTTCACCTTTCAAGTTCATGTACATGGAAAAATCTGTTAATCTCTCCAGCGACGACAAGGAAACAGAAACTCAAGTGGAATTGGAGACAACACCAAATATAGCAACAACACAAGAAAGACTTGAACCACAAGAAAGAGACTTTTTGGCCGGTGGTGATGATGACATTCTTCCAGAAACTCAGAAGAAAGCAGAAGAATATGTGGTGCCTCACATTTAATCTGCATTTATCACAACCTGCTGCTGCAATTAAAGATGATGCTGGTGGACCACAAGAGCAAGCTGAAAATCTGCAACAACCCGCTGTTGAGATACCACAACATCAAACTGAAGAACCACAACAACCAGAAGAGCCAGTGGCTGAAAAGCCACAACAAGTAGTTGTTGAGATGGTTGTTGATGCAGAGAAGGAGATGGTGGTTGAGAATCCTTTAACTCCTGGTGCCACGCAAGATCCTGAAAAAGAAAAAGGTTATAATGAAGATGTTGAGATGGAGACCGTTTCAAAAAACCTGGTACCTCTTCTTTTATTATAAACTGTTTAATATATTGTTGTTTTGTTGTTTAATCAACTATTTACTTAATTTCATAATAAACTGTTTATATCTAACACATTTTGGTTACATGAATCTCTAGGAAGAAGACGTAGGAGGGGAGTTTGTACCAAGAACGGAATTTTTGAAGAGGTCACCATTGAAGAAAAAGTCAGTATTGAAGCGAAAAGCAAACAAGGCATAAGAGGATGGGAAGCAACCAGGAAGCAAGGTAAGAAGAATCAAGGAAAGGACAACATGTAATCAAAGGACAACCAGTGTATTACTCAAAGATTGTGAGCTAGGGAAGCAGAAGAAGCAAAAATACAAGCCTGGTGAGAATAAAGTTGAAGAAGAAAATCCCCGTACGTCTACTGGCTTGCCGTTCAGAAAATTACCTCCGCTGGAAACAATGGAATGCTTTCAAGATTACAAGGATACAATAGAACCAGCCATGATGGAAGTACTGAAGACATACTTTGAGAATGTCAACAGCCTGTAAGTACATCAAAATTACCTTTATGATTGTTTGCATAATATGTCATGCAGCTCCCAATGTTTAATGCATGGTTAGTTATGCATTGTTTAAAATATCTACATCACATGTTATGCAGCTCCAATGTTTAATGCATGTTCAGTTATGCAAAAAATGTTGTTATATTTATTATGCTTGTTTAAGAAATCAATGCATTACAGGTTATGCTTCTGATGAAATAAATGCATAACAAGTTATGCTTAAAAAAAAACCCATGCATAACACAACCCTCTAGTTTATGGTTCTGTCGCATGTCACTTGAATAAAACATCTCACCAATTGTGTCTTATGTCATCTGCAGAAATTCGGCTTGGAGTATCAGAGAAGGAGAAGACCCGTACTTGTGGGACATTCGGATTCACGGAGATATAATAAGGCAGCTAATGAACAACGAATACTTAGAAGACCAAGTAGTACGCTACTACAGTTATAGGTTGTTCAAGAAGCGGGAAAATGAAAAGATGGCTGATAGTGTTGAACATAGGTATGCGGAGTCTGCATTCATGATGCCAGATGCTTGGGTAAGTCAAGAAAATAAAATCATTTTGCTGCATAACAAGTCATTTCTGCATATTATCTTATGACCATATAATTACTTCAGCACAAAATGTTATGCAACTAGATTGAACTGCATAACAAGTTATTCAACATTGTTTTCTACACCTGTTGTGCACCCTTTCAATTGCATCCACTAACTTTTTTTTCCTAAAAAATATTTCTTTTGCAGTTCTTTGTTAAAACAAAGGAGAAAGATGGGATTGCCAAATTTGTTGGAGAATTCATCTTGAATCTCCCTATTGAAGTTGAGAGAATGTTCATTCCAATGAACTATATGACAAAGGAAAACCCTACTGGTACACATTGGACATTGTTAGAGTATGACTTTTCAGAGGTTGAGTGGAACTACTATAACAGTGTTGAAGGCTATAAATCTAACTGCAAGAAACAAGCTCTCATAATGGCAAAGGCTTGTATGTCGTATTTGATCCAAAGATATGATGAACTGAATCTATCACCACAAATTGTGGATATAAAGCGGGAACCGCTTGTATACAAGGATATTTTTACCAAGATTGTTCCTGAACAAGGTCATCACCCCGACTGCCTCATATTTGTATGCTATTATATGAAGATGAGCATGAAGTCTCAAGTCAGGAACAAATGGCTGAAGTTGGGAAAGGAAGATGCAGTAGAAAAAGCCAACAAGAAAAGAGTAAGTCTGGTATTGAAAATGCTGATGGATCTTAGAAACAGTTGGGCGATAGATGCCAATGAAGACATCTGGGATGATATTGCGCGTCAATGTGATGAAGATGAGCGTCAAATTTGAAGCTGTGCATAATAGAAAGGCTCAAACATAACTTTGTTTTAACAACCTGTGTGTTGTTGGTAGGTTGAGAAATTTAACTTGGGAGTGAAAACTAATGGGAAAGTAGTTAGTATTTCTTGTCAGAACAACTTATGTTATCTTGTCGATGTTTATAAATATATTTATTATATATCAATCCTGGTTTCAGTTCTTCTATTTGCTGCAATCTTATTTCATTTAACTGTACTATGATATAAATCTTACAAGGAAAATGAAGGAACAACAGGTTACATATAAACATCTAAATAACAAGTTATGCAACAAAATAAACCTGAATAACATGTTATTCCTAATAAAATAAATGTGCATGACTTGTTATGCAGACGCATGACTTGTTATGCAGATGCAGATGCATGAAGGAACCACATTTGCATGAGTCGTTATGACGCCATCTTTAAAAGAATAAATGCATAACAGATCGTGCATCGTCGAAAAACAATGCATAAGAGATTATGCATCTTCAAAACAATAACGCATAATACGTTATGCATCATAAAAACTAATGCATAACAAGTTATGCATCATCAAAAACTAAAGCATAATCCATTATGCATTTAAGAATAAAAATGAAAACATTATCTGATAGAAGCAGAAAAACACACAGTGAAAAAAAAAAGTATTTTTCATAAAACCAATACAAAAAAGAAACTAAGTACAGAAAAAGTACTTGTTCATAAAAACTAATACAGAAACTAATGAAACAAAATAAACCTGAATAACATGTTATTCCTAATAAAATAAATGTGCATGACTTGTTATGCAGACGCATGACTTGTTATGCAGATGCAGATGCATGAAGGAACCACATTTTCATGAGTCGTTATGACGCCATCTTTAAAAGAATAAATGCATAACAGATCGTGCATCGTCGAAAAACAATGCATAAGAGATTATGCATCTACAAAACAATAAAGCATAATACGTTATGCATCATAAAAACTAATGCATAACAAGTTATGCATCATCAAAAACTAAAGCATAATCCATTATGCGTTTAAGAATAAAAATGAAAATATTATCTGATAGAAGCAGAAAAACACATAGTGAAAAAAAAAAGTATTTTTCATAAAACCAATACAAAAAAGAAACTAAGTACAGAAAAAGCACTTGTTCATAAAAACTAATACAGAAACTAATGAAAGAAAAATGAATAAGGTTCAAACATAAAAGTAATAGTCTGAAGAAACAAACAAGATAATTGCTCTTCTTTAACTTCCCTTAGGCTGCTTCGGCGGCTTCGGAGGCTTCTTGTAACAGGTAGGATTCGTACATGTTTGCTTGTTATGATGACCAAGCTCAAAACAATTACCACAACGAATAGCTCTCCTGGGCGGCTTCTCATATATGCTCAAATGCCTATTAGCTTGCGGTCTCCCTGGCGGCCTCCTAACATTAGGTACATCGATAATATCATTACCTTCATAAACTTCAGGCATGTTATAGTTCGGAATAGGATGAATTGCATGACTGTAGGCATTATTGAAGTATGAAGTAGTGAAATAAGGTTCAACAAAATCATATGGATTAGAACCATACATTGTTATCGATGAGAAAGCATGCACACATGGAAACCCATAGACGCGCCACCTCTGACAGGTACATGTCCTTGCCACAAGGTTAACACTATGAGAACTGTCCCCTCCTTCCACTTCATAAACATGAGTATCGGACTGTATAACCAGCCAGGTTAAACCCCCATCAATAAGAGCCTTCATCTTATTTTCATTCTTCGGTGTGAGAATTGTTATGAAACTATTACCCGTATTCCTCCTTTCTGACATCATACTCATCACATCCTTCCTTATCTGATCCAGAAGAGCATTTGCAGGGAGCTTCTTGTGTACCTTCATCCAACTATTGAAGGATTCAGCAAGAGTAGAAGATGTCCTACCATACCTACAACCCTGGAAAAAGGCATTTGACCACTTCTCTGGAGGGATATCTTCAATATAGTCGGCAACCCAACCACAATCAAGACCCCTAATAGTAGCGATGGCAGTTTGGAAACCTTCACGACTAAGAGCATAAGCATCAACTTGAAATGAATCAATAACTGCACCATACCTTTCGTCAGATGCATTAATAGGTAAGTTCATCTTAAGATGATAATAGCAGAAACTATGGAAGGCTCCAGGAAAGTAAAATGGAATCGCTCTCTTTAATCCTTCTGCACGATCAGATAAAAATGTGATTGGCCTTTGATCATGATCAAGAACATTACTCAAATTCCTCATGAACCATTCCCAGTTATCATTATCTTCACCAGGTACCAGGGCCATGGCTAGTGGGAAGAAGCCTGCACAGAAAAAAAAATATAAAATCAAGCCAGCGTCTACATGAAGTATGTGCAGCTAAAAAAATGCATAATGGCTCATGCATCTAAACTAAACAATGCATAAGACATTATGCATCTAAAACAGAAATGATGCATAACCAGAAAAGTGAAAACAAATAATGCATAATGTCTTATGCATCTAAACTAAATGATGCATAAGACATTATGCATGTGCATAAAAAGGATGCATAAAATCAATAAGTGAAAACCATAATGCATAAGACATTATGCATCTAAACTAAATAATGCATAAGACATTATGCATCTAAACTAAACAATGCATAAGACATTATGCATCTAAAACAGAAATGATGCATAACCAGAAAAGTGAAAACACATAATGCATAAAAAAGGATGCATAAAATCAATAAGTGAAAACCATAATGCATAAGACATTATGCACCTAAAACAAAAAATGTATAATGTCTTATGCATATAAAACAGAAATGATGCATAACCACAAAAGTGAAAACAATAATGCATAAGACATTATGAAGCAAAAATAAATAATGCATGAGACATTATGCACATATATAAAAAGGATGCATTATCAGAAAAATTACCATTTTCAGCATTGATAGCGGTTGCATCCATGAGGCATCCTCTATATGTCCCTGTAAGAAAGGTAGCATCGACATAAACCATGGGGCGAAGGTAACGGTAACCATGGATGCATGCCTCGAAAGCAATAAAAAGACGCACAAACTTATTTGAAGGTGCCTCATCTTCTAATTCAGCTGAACTATCCTCGTTCGCTTCATGTTCATCCGTTTGAACTTGAAAATCAATCCAACTCCCAGGGTTTGTGCTGCGAATGGAATCTACATACCATGAAAGATGCGAATACGACATGGCTTCATCACCAAATATATCCTCATACACTTTCTCTCTTCCGTTGTAAGCTTGGTAGTATTTCACATTGATCTCGTAGCTAGTTTTGAAAAACTTTGCCAAATCAGATGCTTTGAAACTCAGATCACTTCGGATTTCATCCTTGATCAGACTAGAAACAAATTTACTGTTGAGCCTGTGGAAAAGCCTTTCAGTTCCAACACCACAGGTATGACTGCTCTCATATTTCTTAACCTTAAGCATCCTGTTTTCAACATCAAAAACACAAACCTTATACTCCCAAGGGCAATTTTATTTTGAGCATTTTGCATAGAACCTGCTAGGTTCATTCTTCTTATATACAAGAACACGCCCAGCTTTTAACTCGTATTTCTTCACTACGATACGTACCTCTACTACACCTCCAAAAAACACTTTACCAACTTCACCAAGTAATTTATCCCAACCTTCAGTCCTAAGAACCTTGTTAACAGGCACAGAACCATCTTCAAGGAAATTCACCATAGCTTGTTCGGGTTCATGTTCTATTACACGACTACTTGAATCTCTACTACGACTTCTGGAAGAATTACAGCCAACTTCGACAAGTAAATCAAAGCTCTTCTGACCTTTACAGTGGCAACGAGATACAAAACATTGAAGCAGAATATCAGAATCAACTCGCACAAACTTGCTTCCATCATTAAAGGAAAATCTGACATGATGCGGTAATAAACGAGTCCAGTTCTGGCAAACGGCTGTCTTCAAAGACTCCAAAGTTGTGTTGACATCAACAGGATGTGCTAAGAATTCACTGAAGTAGTGAATTACAGCTAGTGCACTACCAACAGGCATTTCACCCTGCAAAACACAAAAGAGAAAAAACCAAACATATCTATCCTGCATATTGCTTCACAAAAATTCTTACTCAAAATTAAAAGATCAAATCAACAACAACAAACAATCTACATTAACCATAATCATATGAGAAATCAACAGGATATCAAAATCAATAACAGATAATAGATCAAAAATAAGAATGGAAAAACAAATCAAATAAAAAATCCAACAGAACAGAAGCAAAACCTAGTAAATTGGTATGTCAACATCGGAACATGAAATCGAAACAAAAAAATTTAATCGAAAAGATCTACATTGATGTTAACAAATTCAAAACCTAGAAAATAAACAAAAATTCAAAAACAAGCTGAAAAGATCTAAAAAACGATTCGAAAAACTAAATTAAGCTTCGGAAACATAAAATAATAGATCCTAATCTTACAGAAACTAAAACATAGAATCGAATCAAGATTAAACAAAAATCAGAATCAAAGATTGGAATAAAAACGAACGAACCTGAAGCTTTGCTGAGTAAATTGAATCTCTCTCGGTAATCAAGGACAAGTGAGGCTAAAGCTTTGCTGAGTAAATTGAATCTCTCTCGGTAATCTCTCTCGATAATAAATCTCTCGAAAATAAACAGGATATACTGAAACTAAAAGTGAGGCTAAACTGGGAAATAAAAAAGAAAATAAACGAATTTTGAAAACTCTGGGCCTGCAAATAATTTGTTGGCTGCTTTTGGGTGCGACCGTGAGATTTTGTGAAGGTAGGTTTCACAATAGAAAAATGTGTAAGAATGGATCTCCCTGTAGTTTTCACATCTAATATCTCCCCTTGTTTGAGAGCTAGCCCAAATAAAAAACTTAGTTGTTTTTTATTTACCAAAGCGGAATATTCTCTTCAGCAAACGGCATAGGGACTATACATTAAATAAAATAAGGAGTACATGCACATATTAGATGCCAAAGTAATATATATATATATAATTTACAGGGACTTGAGTGGAAATACGTTAGAAATCATTTATTTACGAAAATGCTATTTCTATACATATGAATTTAATAAATGTTTTAAAATTTCATATATTGGAACTTATATATCAGGTTTTTGTGAAGCTTATATATTTGGAAAGCTCTTAAAATTATCTAAGAAAAAAACATAAATAACGGTATTTTTTATTTTTCAATATATTTATGTTTATCTTATAAGACTGAATATAATTTGAAGGTAAATTCAAAGAACCGAACGACTTTAGTGTTGAAAACTAATGTTGTCGACGTGCACCACACATTTTCATTGCTTGTATTAATAAGGGGTATTAGGTTTGCTTCATATTAACCTTATTATTAACAAAACAATATGTATTTAATATGAGGATGTCTCATATTAGATTACCCTAACTAATTTGAGGCCTCCTAGTAAAAGACAAAGAGGGTCATTCTGAAGTAAAATCAAAAACTTCTTATCCAACTATTTTTGTTATTGGCTAATGCACCTTTGATTAATAGTGTTGCTCATTGATTTAATTATTATATTAATTCAATTAATTAATTTTTCTTTTTAAAGAAAATTTCCACTTAATTTTCTTTTAACTATTTTTTTAAAAAAAAGGAGAGCTACTAGGGGAATATCATTAAAAATCAAAGAATAGGTATAATATCGGTGAAGGGTAACCTAGCAACAAGGTGGCCTCCCACACTGTTTTTTCTAAATATATTTTTCACTTTTTAAATTTCTTTTTCCTTTTATATATCTTTTTTAGTTTTTTTTTCTCGAGATTTTTTTTACTCAGAATCAGTAGGTATTTAGGGATCTATCAGCCGATTATAAATGTTGTTCTTGTGAATGAAGAAGATGAACCAGAATCGGCGAATATGACGAAGAACACTCTCTGATTCTGGTATGAATATACTTTCAAAAATATATATAAACCAAAACCGTCGGGTTGGAAGCATTTTATCTGCTGATTGTGGATCATGAACCAGAATTGGCAAATATTATAAGAACATCTGCAGATTTAAATATGAATATAAGCACTTACAATCGATTAATAGATAGAGTCATATCACACGATTGTATCCTAAAGAAAATTCAGAAAAAGAAAGCGTTTTTTTCTTTTAATTAATAATAATCGACCGATATGACTGTCTACATCTGCCAATTCTAGGAGTAATCGGCCATCACGCAAATGACTTATCAACCGATTGTTCTTGAACTCGATTTCTTTTTTTTAGAATAGCATCAAAAGAGAAAGGAGAAAAAGAAATAAAATAAATTAAAAGAAAATAAGAAAAGTATTGATATTATAAATAAGAATAGAAATGGAATTCTAGCAGGTGAGAGTAAGTTAGTACTTTCATCCTTTTTAGATACCCCTTAACCCTTATCCCTTCATCTATATTCTAGGGGGTGAAGTAAATGGTAGGCCTCAAATAATCAAATTAGCCAGGTAGTGAGGTAGATTATCCTGAACCCAAATATTGAAAGCCCATTACTGAAAAAGTTGCAGCAGTGGCAGTTGCTTTAGTCCGTTCATTTTCTGGCTATATTTTCAAATTTTCATAACCGTGTTGTAAAAACATGGAAATCCCACACTTCTGAAACTTTTTCCATGGCGTTGTGTGATCCCTATACTGCATTCTTTCTAACTTCAGTTTTGCTCTCTTCAGTTCAATCGTCTCCATCCGTAATAGATGATTTAAACAACCTACAACCACATCCAGATTTCAGTGTAACAATCTCAAACAATTGCTTAAAGAACCCATCTCTTAGATATTGTAGTGGTTTCTTTCCCACAGATCTTCCTGACATTTTCAAGGCTACTATTGTGGCAGACCATCTCTGCAATGAATCGAACAACAATAATTGCAATGGTGATTCATTCACAAAGATAGACTTGCGTAATCGCCCGAAAATAACTCCTCTTTACTTATCCTTTGCTTTCTTTTGGAAGTATTGTCCCTTAACAGTACTTGTAATCGACTTGTCCAACAATTCAATCAAAGGAAACTTTCCTACAGACATCTTAAAATGCACCCAAGTCCAGTCTCTTGATCTTAGCCATAACAATTTCAATGGAGAGTTTCCAATGAAAAACTTTTCCTTACTGAATAATCTTACACTTCTCATTCTTTCTTACAACCATTTTTCAGAACTTCCAATCTCAGACGCTCACTTCTTGGAACAATTTGGGTCCTCAAGTTTTCTGCACTCTGGTCTGCTCCCGAATCACCGAAAGTTCAAGATCAAGGCCACGTTCTTCTTAGTTGGCTTCCCAATCTTCGTCATTCTAACAGTTGTTAGTTTAGGTTGGATCTGTTTTTGGAGACCAGATTTTCTACCGCCGTTCCTCAGACACCAGCATAAATTTACGCCTTCAATGCTGAAGGCAGCAACAAGTGGATTCTCACAAGATAACTTGGTTGCCAAGCTTGCTGAACTTGATATATATAGAGGGAAATTGAGAGATGGAACTGAAGTTCGGATTGAAATATACCAAGACAAGATTACACCTGAACAACGGAAGGAATTTGTAGAAGAATGCAGGGTTCTAGTTCAGTTAGATCACAAAAACTTAGTTCGGGTGTTGGGGTGGTGTGATCGCCGAAATCCAAGGGCAATTGTAACAGAATGGTCTAACGGGATGAACTTGGTGAGATGGCTATCACAATCACCATCATGGAACAAAAGGTTAAAGGTTTTGGTGAGTGTCGTGGAAGGGATGTGTTATCTTAAGGACCAGTGGCCTGGGGTTGTATGTGACCTTAAGGCGAGTAGTGTACTATTATCTGAGGATCAAGAGCCATTGATCTCAAGACTTTGGATCACAGATCAGAACAACTATTCTAGGAGTAAGTTTCCATACTGTGAATCCTTGAATATTTTTACTACATTTTGTAGGCTAAAAGTGTTGTCAAATATATTAGTGAATCTAAAATGGATGGACTTGCAAACTACAGGGTGTAATAGCAACTTCAGGATGTTCTTAAGGTTTTCTTATTGTTTGGTTTTTCAGTGGTCTATATGTTTGGAGTTCTCATGCTTGAAATGATAGTAACCAGAAGCTCACCTAATGTGCTCAAAGAAGGCAAAAGTATTGTGGAATGGGTGAGGATGCATTACCCAGGAAATATATGGGTTGTGATGGATGCAAGAATTAAAAAATCAGGTATGACTTATGAGCAAGCTTCTCAGATGGTAGACTTAGGCTTGATGTGCACGCATCTTTCAGATGAGCAGCAACTGCCCAACTTGCACCACATATCTAAAACAGTGAAACGGGTCTATGAGGCTTCCATTGTCTTAGGAACCCCTAATCACGAACAATGGCACAGTGAAAGAGATTAAGAACAGAGATGCCACCAGCCAAGATGAGCATGTACGTCTGGATGATCTGGTAACTTCTGTAAACTCATGTCAGTTACAAAAACAGAATATGAAAGATTATTATCATCACCATGTCCCAGATTCCTATTTTTTTCCTAACACAGTAAACAACTAGTTCGAGTTTCAGTTTCTTGTCCTTGTTACTGGGCGATTCGTTGACTCATGATTTTAATTTGTTTCTGTTTAATATATTATACAGTAATCAAATGTTCTGATAAAACAGAAGACGTAGAAGTAAAAGAAAAGAAATACTCAGAAAGAAGCTAAACAGTGAACTTGTCTATAGCAATAGATAGAATAACGAACAGGGAAACCAAGTGAATAAATCATAGAATAATTAATTCAACCAAAATAGATTAGCTGCCCAAAAGGCAGGTTTTCAGTATTGTATGATTAGACATATCATGAAATACCCATAGCTACAAGACTAAAATGAAAAAGAAGAGATTTTCACTTGATAAGGCCAGGTAGATTGGATCGAATTTTGGATCTGGTCCCATGAACTCGCCTAGGCATATCAGTGGTTAACGCATACATTTTCACTGGAAATAACTCTGCAGGAAATCCCTTTTGATCCTGGAATAACAAAGAACCAATCTTATCTATTTGAAGAGACCAGACAACAGAAACAGTTATCAAAGTAGGTTCAGCAAGCTAGTGAGGTATGTTAAACCCGAACACACCTTTGACTTGAAGAGATGCAGCCCACATTGTTTGAAGAGCTCTTTGAAGTACAAATCTGACCTTGTAACACTCTTATCCTCCTTGTCCAACACAAATCCTGCAAACAAGCACCCTCTTCAACAAGTATTCACCAGCCACCAATTCACAATTTTCTCATCAAGTGAGACAAGGTACATCCATTGCTATCATGCTTGCCGCTAGGTGTGTATGACAACCCAAACTCTAAAAAGTAAAACCTTACTAGAACCATGAAAAATACCGTATATCAAACATTAGAAAGAAAGGTTTGAGTTTAGAAGCACATGCAGATTTTCTAGTTTGCCTCGTAGAATTCCTAACTTGAGCTAGAAACGGTTAAAAAGAAAAGAAGAAAAAATTGGGTATGAATTTTGCTCTTACTAACTAAAAGAATGTGTAGGAATTCTAAATAATGAATAGCATTTGCATGTTTATGCTGTGTGAGGGAGAGAGCTCACCTGATTTTGCAATATTCTCTTTTAGTACAAAAACGCCGTTAGGTTTGAGACCAACCTGCCAAATGAAATATCAATTAGCACAGAAGTTACATTTTGACGCACGTTTTTGATGTTTAACTAAATGTTGGCCCATATTTAATTACTATAGTATAAAACAAATGGGAACAAATATGGGATAAAGAAATTTACAAACTCAAAGATCACTCCACCAAGTAAGATTAGTAGAATCTCTATTACCTTTGCTCGCTTGAAGAATGATACAAAGTCGTCATCAGCAAGCTGTCCAATACACCATTGCACCCATATGACATCATATCGCCCTGCTTCTGGAGTGAATTCCTACACATTCACTCACAGTATGACACATGGAAGATGCTTATAACAGTTTCTGTAAGGATGTGAGAAAGGAAGGCTGCACACCCTTGAATCTAGCAAACTAAACTAGGTAAACATGTAAGATTTGAACAACAGGCCTTCTCTAGGTCAAAGGATGCACGCATGAGTAGCTCGTCCATAGACGTTTTCTGAAATTTTCCTTTCTTCTTCATGTTAAATCTTTGATTATCTTGTGAATTAATTTAGAGGAGTATCTGGGTATGCTTGACCCACATCTCAATGTACATGGACTGCTTATAGCAAGGGTGGGCACGTCATGAATATATTCCTACATATTCAGAAGAAGATGTATTTATTTGGTTGTCTAAAATCTAACTGTTTGTGCTAGCTTTTGGAGGGGCGTGTGTATGCCTATGTGGTCAGTGCCAAAGATGTAAATATTACCTGAAGTGGAACACAATAAAAATTCACAGCCTTTTGATCATCAGAGACTGTTCCATTCTCTGGGGACAGACTTTCACGTGCGGCTTCAAGAAAATGGGATACTGGCTCTTCAAGATCAACCTAAAACCTCGGCACATTAGACTTAACGAAGACAGCACAAATAGGTTAAACTTACAGACAACATCGGAATGCTAATGTGTTCAATTAAAGTTGGAGGTTCTATCAAATTTCTAAATATAATGTTTAATGCCAAGATATAATGACATATTATGTATTCATAAAAGTATAAAAATGAGAAATGAAACTGGTACCTCACTGAAATATCTTAGAAGAAGATTCTTAGTGACCCGTCCAATACCCGAACCACAATCTGTAGCAGATTTACTATCACATAAGGATTTTAAACAGCAAAATACAGGTGTGCTGTGCCATTCTAATTTCTAAATCAAAGTAACAGAGAGAAGGAGATTACCCAGAGCAGCCAGTTTTCGATTGGTACCGAGTCGTTCAGAGATAATACTCTTGAGAAAATCTTCACTAGCTTTAATGTCAGTATCATTAACATGCCCATATCCACCCAATACACCATCAACAGATGCCTCGACACCCTAAACAACAATGATAAATTAGCTCTTTAGGGTTTTAATTAGGGTTTAGAGAAAGACAGAGAGAGAAATCTTACTTCCCAGTATCCAACACCTTTACGGTACCATTCATTCTTGTTTTTGTGTTGATCATCATCTCCTTGTTCCCCAAACTCGTGTCTCCACATCTCATCTGAGCTCTTAAATTCTTTCCCATCAGAATCTAACCCACACATCTCCATCTTCTTTCTCTTCCCCCTTCTCTCTCACTATTTTTCCTCTCAAAATCAAAAAATTGATCAATCAAATTTGACCGGACAGAAAAGGATAGAGAGATTAAATCAGAATCCTCGTCGATGCTAACGTTTTATGCAGAGGAAGCATTTTGCGTTCTTGCCCCACTCCACTCCAATCTTTTTTTTCTTTCCCTTGGCTACTCCGCATAGCTGCGTAGGAAGAGCAAGCACTATACTCAAGTTTCCCTCGTGCCCCACATTTGCCCTAAATTTTGGCTGCCAAAGAAGCAGCTACGGGCGGTTCATATAAACTACTATCATTTGCCCTAGTCCTCCTGGCCATTGTGTAAGCTACAGAGTTTCCATTTATTTTGACCCAGTCAACTGTCGGTTTGGTCCATTTTTAATATGTATATTATTACTGTTTGGTCCTAGAAATTATGGTATGGTCCTTGGATAGCGTCATGGATGATGTAATTGTCATTTGGCGGTGGCAGAAATACCCTTTTGGGACTCATATATAGTCAATTGGTAAGTGAGAAGAAATCATTTCTCAGATCTACTTTCTCTCTCCTCTCGGTTTCTCCCCTTTTCTCCCGGCTGCTGTGATTTTTTCTAGGGTTTTTTCTTTATTTATTGCTGCAATTAAATGATGAAGACGACGAAGAGATTTGAAGATTGATTTACAATGATCTCGTCGATTAAATGATGAAGACGACGAAAAAGAAATAAACAACTACTAATGTTGGTTACAGAGTTCATTGTGCTGCTGCTGTTTGATTACAGATCTGATGATGATGATCTCTGTTTTGCTGCTCGTGTTGAAGATGAAGATGATGTTTGCTGCTCGTGTTGGTGATGAACTCTGTTGAAGAATCTTGATATTGAACTGCTCGTGTTGAAGATGAAGATGATGATCTCTGTTTTTCTTCTCGTGTTGAAGATGAAGATGATGATGATGTTTGCTGCTCGTGTTGGTGATGAACTCTATTGAAGAATCTTGATTTTGATGTTTGTTGCTCGTGTTGAAAACGAAGATGATGATCTCTGTTTTGTTGTTCGTATTGAAGATCTTGATTTTTGATGTTTTCGTGTTGTTGATGTTGATGTTTGCTGCTCGCGTTAAAGATGAAGTTATGTCGTTGAAGTTGACGAAGAATTTCTTTCTACTGTTGTTTGAAGATGATGAAGACGATGAAGTTCATCGAACATAATGAACTCAAATATGTTGTTGTCGAAGAATGATGAAGACGACGAAGTTCATCAATCAGAATGAACTCAAATTTGCTGGTGTCGAAGATTATGATGCTGTTGTTGTTCATTTTTACGAATGAACTCTATCTTTTGTTCATTATAATAAACTTTGATTAGGTGTTCATTCGAAAGAATGAACTCTGTTTTTTGTTCGTAATAGTTGAATTTTCGTTATGTGTTCATTTGAAAAAATGAACTCTGTTTTCTTATAGGCTTTCTTAGGTGTTCATTTGGAAAAATGAACTCTGTTTTCTTATAGGTTTTCATTTGAAAAAATGAACTCGGTTTTCTTATAGGTTTTCTTAGGTGTTCATTTGAAAGAATGTACTTTGTTTTCTTATAGGTTTTCTTAGGTGTTCATTTGAAAGAATGAACTTTTGATTTTGGTCATAATAGTGGAGTTTTTGTTGTGTGTTCATTTGAAAGAATGAACTCTGTTTTCATATAGGGTTTATTAGGTGTTCATTTGAAAGAATGAAATTTGTTTTCATATAGGGTTTATTAGGTGTTCATTTGAAAGAATGAACTCTTGTTTTTATTCATAATAGCGGACTTTTTTTTGTGTGTATTCATTTAACTCTGATTTTTTGTTCTTAATAACGAAATTTTTGTAGATTTGAATGCAGTGTAATTAAGTTCATAGAATATAATGAATTGTAAAATTTTCATGAAACAAAATGAACTGAAATCTATAAAAAGCCTGATAGTTCATCAAACAGAATGAACTGCTACAAGAAAATAAGTAAGAATTAACATGGAAGGGTATTTTGGTCCATTTTAATATTTTCAAATAATTATGGACCAAACAGGAAGCATGTTTTCCCGCTGGACCAGATAGTCTTGGGACCACCTAAAAAAGGACCAAACGATTATTTTCCCTTTCAACAAAGGTGCAAAACCAAGAAACAAAACACTTCAAAAGGAATAAACATCCTTGGATAAAACTATTTGTTGTCCAATTTATAACATTGAAATTGTTATTTATGGAATTCATTACATCTTTATTATCTCCTTCCGGCTGCAAATTAGTGATTCCTTTCTCCTCAGCTCATTTGATCGCTTCCAACACATCTAATGTTTCCCCTTGCTTAGTTGCTCCTCATCTACTACCTTTGACATTTTCCTTTTGCCCCTTCAAATTTTCCTACAATATTGCTGAGTATTAGTCAAATACCAATAGGAAAATTCTCATTTGCAAAGGATATATCAATATTTATTTTGATGTGATTTACAAGTGGTATCATCTCTGTTCTGGGAACTCAGTTTGGCCAGCTGGCTGTTTATTATGAACAACAACTAGAGATTTTCCCAGTCTTTTGTGTACTGTTTTAAGTTATGAACAAATTCATTTGTCCTGAACTGCTCCTTATCAAAGACAACAAAAACATATTAATTTCCAGATATGCCAAAAAGTGCAAGCTACAAACCTGATCTTGACCTGCATTATAGTTTCTGAAGTAAAATGAATCAGGCCTTTATTTATTTGATTTGGGTAAATTGGGGTATACATGCTATAAATGGGGCACATATAATAAAAAAAAATAGGAATATATTAGTAAAATAAATAAATAAAATCACATATCCACATACTTTTGTTAGTGGCAAACAAAAAAAAACTTACCTAATTAGTATTTTAATGAAGTTAAATTAGTTAGTAGATATGTTTTGTTAAATAAAGGTAAAAATAACAAACTTTTTGCGTTTTTTGGTGAGATTTGTATATCTTAGAATCAGTAGATTGAAGAACATAACTTATCGATTAAGATCAATCGATTAATTTGATAAATACTCAAAATCATCAGGAATATTACTTATCATACCGAAATTAGAATGGGCGCACTCAATGTGTTTATATCTGCCAATTATTCTTGATTGTTAATCATGCAGAAGGTTGATTATGAACGTCCTTGCCTAAACCAATAATATGGTCGTTCGAAGGCTTTCAATCAAAGATAGAGATACATGGTTGGTTTAGGTAAGGAATTTTAAAGTGATGAGGTCATAGTTTGAGTTGTAGAGAAGTCACAGACTAAAAGCTCCGAGAGAGATGAAGTTCTACCGAAAGATATTGGTTTAAGTTATAAACTTGTTATGTTGTTGTATTTAGAATGATCGAGAGCTGGTCTATTTATATATAGATCTGCAAAATCCTAATCTCTTGTCGGTTAGATGAGGTTGGGGAGTAGGATAAGCAAATTTTTCATAATCTCATGAATACCTAAAAGCAAGGGTTGAGTCCATCCTATGAAGTTGATTCTCTATGACCGACTATTTTTTTCATGTGTGAGTAGGCTGATACTCACACATGTTGTAGACCTCCAGACCAAAACCTTAAAGATACGCCCCATATGTGTAACGTAATCATCCTTTATGTGTGATCAGTCATACTATGTGACAGTATTATCCAAAGTTATCGTAACTTTAATGGAAGAATACCCATGTTTTGAGTGTGAAGGAAAGCATGAGGCATGTTGAGAGATCAAGGGGGTTTGTTATAGCTATGTGTGTCATCAGAAGAGCATAGACTTGGATGAGTTTCGACTTAGTATGGTAATTTTTCATAGGAGAGCAAAGGCATAGTCGGATTTAGAGGTTGTTACAATATCGGTTCTGAAAGAGGAGTTATGGCGAGGCCGGTCTTGAAGAGGTGTTATGGTTTGGTCTGGTTGAAGTCAATCATTGACTTACGTGATTATCCGTCGAGCGAAGAGAAGGCGAGGCCGAATCTGGTGAAAGGTCGAGACCTGGTGTCGTCTGTCCAGTTGAAGGAGAAATACAAGTCGTTTTCCATCCAAAGGAGCAAAGACAGTTGTTTTCCAGTTGTAGGAGCAAGAAAATCTATTATCCAACTATAAGAGCAAGACGAAGGCTGAGGTTGAGCGTCAACCCGGAGCAGCTATGATGTGGTCGGACCACATAATAGAAGTATGTGTCCCCTCTTTTCTTTTTGCCACGTCTTAGAAATCTTCAGTTCTTTTGCTTTTCAGGGGATTTAGAGGGGGCAAGTTTTTAGGACAAAATCAGTTTTGATGCTTTTGGGGAGAAAAGGTAGGATATGATTTTAGTTAAAACTAACTTTTTATTACGTGTAAATAAAAGAAGATGGGCCACATACTTCTATTATGTGGCCCGACCACATCGTAGCCCTGGCGACCTACTATGGTTTTTCGTCGAGCGAAGAGTGGAGGGTAAGGATTGTTCATAATAGGAGCTGAAACATGGTATCTGTTTTTGAAGAGAGCATAAACCATAATTCTCAGTGAGGGTCCCCAAATTGACGGGTAAACTATCCAAGAGTACGCTTGAAACGTTCGAATGAACCTCAGAAGAATCAAATTATTATTTTGGCTTTGGATGTGTTCAACACTATCAAATCTGGAGCTTGCTTATGAGGCCTAGTTTCGGGACCTACCACAAAAATGGCATCATGCTGTAGATGGGGAAAGACGATTTGCTGGTTTTTACGGAATTGAGGAGACGACCGTGCGGAGGAGACTCCTTGAACCGAGTGAAATGTTCAACCTCACACAGATGCACTGCAAGAAGGGAGTGCTTTGAATTCGAGAGATCAATTTGTAGGACTCCGGCCTAAACCAAGACAATGGTCGTTCCAGAGTCAATTCGGTCACAAGAGAGGATGGGTCGATCTGTAGGAGGGAAGATGAGAAATGTGTGAGATCAATGGTGATCGAAGATTGTAGGTGTGTTGTGTATTCTGCATAAAGAAATAAGATAAGCTCTGATTGATTGAATTTGCTCTGTTGAGAGTAATTGATCAGACGTTGAGTTGTTAATCTCCTGTTGTCTGTTTGACGAAAGATTGTCTTCTTTTCAATCATGATTCAGTGACTTATTTATATTTCTAGAATTATAAACACCTGGATCCCATGAAGTGTGACAGTTGCTGGAATCAAAGAGTGGGGAAGTGGAAATCGTGTTAAAACCAATTGCTCATCGTGCGGAGACTTAGTTGATTTTCTACCCACTACTTTGTTAACTCCTTCAACTGATTGCACGACTTGCTCACATTCACATTGTGTGTATGAACACACGTGTCGTAGACCGCCAGATCAAAACCCTATTTAATATCCCCCCATGTAACACGATTGATGTCTCATGATTGTGGAGTCTGCAAGGCAGACGTGTATTTATGTTAGAGCATAGCTCGGTCAACCTCGCATGCGTTGCTATCTTAAGCATGTTTGTCAATGTTAGTGATCAAAACTACGAGTCTTGATTTCTATCCTACATAGCTAAGTCTCGGACTAGGATAGAAAAGTGTAGTTGAGCTCAAGGATTTCATGGCGATTCATCATACAACGACGAAGATCTATACAAGGAACCGTGGAACTTCATGAACAAAAAGTTATGTGGAGACTTGAACTTATCTATCACTCAAAAGTCTATCTCTTCTATCTCCTACTTCTTATGAGACAAAAGTCGTATGCTATATAGACTAGAACATACACATTTGACATTTTGAGCTGAGCATTCATTGCTTATCTTTTTCTCGAAATCGTGTGTTGGTAAAGCGTTTCGCTTTGATCAAGTTTATCTTCACCTAGTGACGAAAGTCATGAAAAGTTTCAATCACTTAGAGAATTGCTCTGACGTGAATCGGTCTGTGAATAACGGCTACATAACGTCCTCTGAGAATGTCTCAATGATTGAAATGAGATTTTAGATTACATAACCATGTATTCCTTGAACCGAAGTTTTCGAACTTTGTTGATCAAGAGAAATCGGGAGGATTGTGGAATTGGCTTGCCAAGTCCACGAACCCAGTCCGCAGACTCAATCCGCGAACTGTCGGAAGTTCTCGACCGAGAATTTCTGCTGGATTTTCCAAAACTCATTTGTGTGCTAAGTCCGCGAACTCAGTCCGCGAACCCAGTCTGCGAACTGGCGGAAGTTCTCTTTCCGAGAATTTCTGCTGAGTTTGGAAAACTCAACCGGTTTACTTAAGTCCGCGAACTTGTTTTTGAAGTTAAGAGGTTATGATCTAAAGATGTGCTCTGAACATAAAACTTAAATTACTAAGGCATGCTTTATGCAAATCGTGGCTATAAAGTTCATAAGCCGATTCAATCGAATCGAATCATCTTTGTTTCAATTGTGTCTTGTGTAGTTACATAAAATCTCATAGCAATTGAACAACTCTTTAACTAGTTCATTTGAGTCACTTGAACTAGTTATGGTGAAGAACAAGTTTAATATGAAATGCTCGTATGGTTAACCTTTTGGGTTACTTGTTGAACCAACATACACATACACGTTTGGGCATGGTTTTCACAAACCCAGTAAACGTCTACCCAAGTGTGTGTGACAAGCTAAGTTTTCGATATAATGGTTGAGAAATATTAGCTTGAATCTAAATCAGGTTTTCATCTGACGGTGAATATGGATTGCTTTGTAACTAAGGCAAAATGCTGATTTGAAGACTATATAAAGGAGATATCTAGCTTTGAGAAAAACTAATCCCCACACGTCTGTGTGATACTAGTGCGCTCGCTAGAGTCGATTCTCCTTTAACCTTTGGTTTTCTTCGCTAAAACCAGGTTAACGACTTAAAGACTTCATTGGAATTGTGAAGCCAGACCAATACTACTTTTATCGTAGTTGTGTGATCTGATCTTGCATCTTCTATCGTACGAGTATAATCGATTGATTGGCTTGAGATCGTGGGAGTTCTCCGATAGGCAAGATAAAGAAGTCACAAACATCTTCGTCTCACTGTTTGTGATTCCTCGACAAACCGCATGTGTAGTCAGGAAGGATTGTAGAGAGGTGATTGATTAATCTAGGTTGTTCTTCGGGAATATAAGACCGTATTATCAGTTGGTTCCTGTTCACCTTGATTTCATATCTTAAGACGGAACAAAACCTAGGGTTTATCTGTGGGAGACAGATTTATCCTTTGATAGACTTTTCTGTGTGAGACATATTTGTTTATTATCAAGTCTGCGATTTTGGGTTACAGCAACTCTTGGTTGTGGGTGAGTTCAGCTAAGGGAATCAAGTGCGCAGTATCCTGCTGAGATCAGAGGTGTAGGAGTACAACTGTACCTTGGATCGGTGGGAGACTGATTGGGGTTCAACTATAGTCCAGTCTGAAGTTAGCTTGGAGTAGGCTAGTGTCTGTGCAGCTTAATACAGTGTGTATTCAATCTGGACTAGGTCCCGGGGTTTTTCTACATTTGCGGTTTCCTCATTAACAAAATTTCTGGTGTCTTTGTAATTTCTTTTCCGCATTATATTTTATATAATTGAAATAATACAAGTTGTGCGTTAAGATCATCAATTGGAAATCCAACCTTTGGTTGTTGATTGATATTGATTGATCCTTGGATATTGGTCTTTGGTACCGTCCAAGTTATTCCTTGTGTTTGATTAAAGACTCACTATTGTTTTAGCTTGAGTAAATCAAAACAAGTGAGAGAGATTGACTCCTTGAGATACTTTAATCTAGATTGAGTCTGACTGTCTAGTTGATTCTCTAGCAAAGTATTTCGGAGTTTGTCCATATAAATTGCTAATCAAATTATTGGGTGGTGTTGTTAGACCCCCGCTTTTTCAATTGGTATCAGAGCGGGCTAATCGAATCTGATTAAATACTCGCTATTGTTTTAGCTTGAGTAAATCAAAACAAGTGAGAGAGATTGAGTCCTTGAGATTCTTTAATCTATATTGAGTCTTACTGTCTAGTTGATTCTCTAGCAAAGTATTTCAGAGTTTGTCCATACAGATTGCTAATCGAATTATTGGGTGGTGTTGTTAGACCCCTGCTTTTTCAATTGGTATCAGAGCGGGCAAACACGCTAAGACCTCATCAGTCTGTGTTTGTAGCGATCTGACTCTATGGATGGAAGTGCTATCTCTGTAAACGTACCACCAGTCTTCGATGGCTCAAACTACCTATGGTGGAAAGTTGCTATGCGCACATTTCTTCAGTCGCGTGACTTCCAATCATGGATCTATGTTGTGAATGGCTATGAAACTCCCGTTGTTATGGAAAAAGATGCATTTGTACCTAAAGAATTTTTTATGTATGATGCTACCGAGTTAATTGCTGCAAGGAAAAACTCCAACGGGCTGAATGCCATCTTGCGTGCTATTACCCTAAATCTTCGACATCATGTGGCCTCATGTACCACATCTAAAGAATCTTGGGATACTTTGGAAAGCGTATTTGAAGGTAATCCCAGTGAAAAGGAAGCGAGGCTTCAAAACCTTAATTCTGAATGGGAAGACCTTTATATGGCAGAAGAAGAATCGTTTGACTATTTTTATCACAAACTGTCTGAAATTGTTAATGCATCATGTGCATTGGGTAAGACCATTCCTGAAAAGGAAATTGTGATGAAAATCCTCCGATCGCTGCCATCCAGATACGAATCCAAAAGACATGCCATCGTTGAGGGAAATAACCTTAATACTCTTTCGCGAAACACACTTGTCGGAAAACTTAGGATTTTCGATCGCGAATACATGTCAAGAGATGACCATAAATTGTCTAGCAATCATGTCACTTCTCCTGATTGTAAGACCTGTCGTCCTAAATTGACAAACGAGAAAAGTGAGAATTACTTTATTTCTACGTTGTCTCTGTTTATACAGAAACTTAAGAAAATACTCAGACGTAGCAAAAGAAAGTCTCAAAAAGAAACTCCGTTAGTCAATGTAAAGGATAAGAATATCCAGAAAATCCATACTAAGGAAACTGGTCTTACGTGTTATAAAAGTGTTCAAGTCACTTCGAAAGATCTAGAAACGAAGGTAAGAGAGATAACTAAAGCATGGATGAATACTCTTGATTATTGTCCTGAGAAAATCTATGATTTCTCTCACAGTCTTTTTTCTGAAAATCATTCTCATGATTCATTCATGACATGTCCGTCTGTGTCTCATGAGTTGGTTCAACAAACCTCTCCTGATTTTGTGTTGAACTCCAGGAGTTTTTCAGAAAAGGATCATCTTAGCGCGATAAATCAAAAACAGTCATGCCTGGCTAACCGTTGTATGATGAAAAAGAAAAGGAAGTCTACCTTTCATCAAAAGGTGTTTTCAAAAACGGTGCAGGATTTGCAAAGATCTACAGTCAAGTTTTTTAAAATTGTGATTACAATGGATATGAAAGTTCTTCATAATTCTCCTTTTCAAATGGATAAGCAGAAACCTAGTGGAATGAGTGGTTTCTCTCTTTGCAAAGATTATCACAGTCCAACCTTGGATTGGAGGCCATATGCTCAGTAATCTTGTTGAAAAATGATTCTTGTATTTTCTTCCTCTTATACAAGAATCATGTTATACAAGAGGACTGCAATATAATCTTGTTATTTTCTGTTTGTGGTTTTACCAGGTCTTGTTCGTGAACGGGTTCAGCCTTGTGGATAACCAACTTCTGTTAGGGTCTTGTATTCCTTTTAAAGCTCTATCTCTTCAGCACTCTCATTTCATCTTCTCTATCATGTCCTCCTCTAGTCTTTCTAGTAAAGATGGTGATGTATGGACGGTTCTATTTCCTTCAAAGAAGATTCGTTTCGATTCCTCTGACAATGAGATGTGCTATGACAAACATGTCTCTTCTTCTGATGAGAACCCTACTGTCTCTCAGTTGGATAAGCTCTATTTAACCATGAATCTCGTCTTGGAGCAAGTTCGTGCTCTGAAAAATGAACTTGAAGTTTCTTCCAAAAGACTTGAGGAGAAAATGGATGGTCTTGAATCAAGGATTGACCTAATTGAAAAAGCGGGGGTCTAATAACACCACACAATATTTCGCTTAGCAATCTGTATGGACTAACTTCGAAATACTTCGCTAGAGAATCAACTAGACAGTCAGACTCAATCTAGATAAAAAGTATCTCAAGGAGTTATTATCTCAATCTCTCGATTTGATTTCTACTCAAGCTAAAATCAATAGAGAGTCTTTATCAAAGAGAGATAACTTGGACGGTACCAAAGACCAATGTCCAAGGATCAATCAACTACAATCAACAACCAAAAGTTGGATTAGAGAAGTTGATGATCACGAACGCACAACCTGTATTATTTCTATTATATAAAATATAATGCGAAAAATAAATAACACAGACACCAGAAGCTTTGTTAATGAGGAAACCGCAAATGTAGAAAAACCCCGGGACCTAGTACAGATTGAACACACACTGTATTAAGCCGCTACAGACACTAGCCTACTCCAAGCTAACTTCGGACTGATCTATAGTTGAACCCCTACCAATCTCCCACTGATACAAGGTACAGTTGTACTCCTACGCTTCTGATCCCAGCAGGACACTGCGTACTTGATTCCCTTTGATGATCTAACCCACAACAAAGAGTTACTGCAACCCAAAATCACAGACTTGATAATAAACGAATCTGTCTCACACAGAAAAGTCTATCGATCTGTCTCCCACAGATAAACCCTAGGTTTCGTTCCGTCTTTAGATATAAAATCAAGGTAACATGAACAAATTGATAATCCTGACTTATATTCCCGAAGAACAGCCTAGATTAATCAATCACCTCTCTACAATCCTTCCTGACTACACAAGCGGATTGTCGAGGAATCACAAACAGTGAGACGAAGATGTTTGTGACTTCTTTATCTTGCCTATCGGAGAACTCTCACGATCTCAAGCCAATCAATCGATTGTACTCGTACGATAGAAGATGCAAGATCAGATCACACAACTACGATAAAAGTAGTATCGGTCTGGCTTCACAATCCAATGAAGTCTTTAAGTCGTTAACTCGAGTTTAGAGAAGAAACTCAAGAGTTAATGGAGATCGACTCTAGCGAGAGCACTAGTAGCACACAGACGTGTGGGGATTAGGTTTGCTCAATGCTAGATGTCTCCTTTATATAACCTTCAAATCAAGGTTTTGCCTTAGGTACAAAGAAAACTCTATTCAGCGTTAGATGAAAATCTGATTTAGATTCAAGCCAATATCTCTCAACCGTTAGATCGAAAGACATAGATTGTCACACATACTTGGGTACACGTTTACTGGGTTTGAGAAAACCATGCCCGAACGAGTACACGTATGTTGGTTTAACATGATAACCCAAAAGGTCAACCATGTGAGCATCTCATATTAATCATGTTCTTATTCACCATAACTAGTTCAATTGACTCAAATGAACTAGTTAAGAGTTGTTCAATTTCTATGAGATATTATGTAACTACACAAGACACAATTGAAACAAAGATGATTCGATTCGATTAGAATCGGCTCATGAAAATTATAGCCACGGTTTGCATAAAGCATTCCTTAATAATTAATGTTTCATGTTCAGAGCACATCTTTAGATCATAACCTCTTAAGCTTACAAACAAGTTCGCGGACTTAAACTAATCGGTTGAGTTTTTCAAACTCAGCAGAAATTCTCGGGTCGAGAACTTCCGCCAGTTCGCGGACTTAGCACATAAACGAGTTTTGGAAATTCCAGCAGAAATTCTCGGTCGAGAACTTCCGTCAGTTCGCGGACTTGGCAAGCCAATTCCACAATCCTACCGATTTTTATTGATCAACAAAGTTCGAAAACTTCGGTTCAAGGAATACATGGTTATATAATCTAAACTCTCATTTCAATCATTGAAACATTCTCAGAGGGCGATATTCAGTCGTGAAGAACAACAGACCTTTCTCGTCAGAGCAATTTCCAAAGTGATTGAAACTTTCATGACTTTCATCACTAGGTGAAGATAAACCTGATCAAAGCGAAACGCTTTACCAACACATGATTTCGAGAAAAAGATAAGAAATGAATACTCAGCTCGAAATATCAAGTGTATATGATCTAGTCTATATAGCATACAACTTTTGTCTCATAAGAAGTAGGAGAAGAATAGATAGACTTTCGAGTGATAGATAAGTTCAAGTCTTCACATACTTTTTGTTGATGAAGTTCCACGGTTCCTTGGTGTAGATCTTCGTCGTTGTCGTTGAATCACCATGAAGTCCTTGAGCTCAACTACACCTTTCCTATCCTAGTCCGAAACATAGCTAATAGGCTAGAAATCAAGACTATATAGTTTTGATCAATAACATTGACAAACATGCTTGATATAGCAACGCATGCGAGGTTGACCGAGCTATGCTCTAACAATCTCCCCCTTTGTCAATTTTAGTGACAAAACTATTAATACATATGTAATACAAAAAAGATAAACTTTATTGACTCCTATTCCCTAGTCCAATCTTCAACGTTCCTTGAAATCTTCGTCCTTCCAAGTACTCTAATGATCCCAAAGGTTGTAAGTTTTGTATCACCATTGTTGAAGATCCGTAGCTATAACAATGAGAGAAATCGAGATTCTCGATCATTATTATACAATGTCATAGTATTATTATGAACATCAAAGTCCAATTGCATCACAAATTTAACAATAATACTATGGTGATATGTATCACTCCCCCTTAGTCAATACTCCATCTCAATCATGGGAACCACTCCCCCTTACACAATGATCCGAAAACCATATGTATTTGTAGTGTGACCTACAATATTTCTCCCACTTTTTGTCAATAAAATTGGCAAAGATACAAGAACGAGTTCATAATGAAATTTCCACTAGAGACATTTCATGACCAAAAGAAAAACAACATATCATCTTAATTTAGATGCAATCTTATAGCCGAAGCTAACAACATTCATCAAGGAGTTTTAAGACGCAAGATAACCCCTATAAAATTCCACAGCCGCACTCCCTGCAAGATATTACCATTAAGCACAAGTTCAAAAGAACTCTCCCCCATTTGATGTCATTCTCAAAGGAACAACAAGAGCGACCTTAATTTCGAAAGAAAAGAAGGATTTTTATTTGGACACCAAAAACCATGTGAATGATTTTTTATATCCAAAACTCAACCAAAATACTCACAAGTAAACCTATGAATATTCTAATTGGTATACGCAATTAAATCAAAACCACAAAAGTGATCAATTTAATTGAAAGTGCTCAACATAAGTAAACTCACGGAGCAATAGGCTACGACTAAGTTAATCATATGAAGGTTATTAACTTAACCGTTCAAGCACTCAACATAAGGAAAACCTTACGGAATACGTGACTACATTAACCAATAAAACATGATAGTGTAGCCGTTCATATACTCAACACAAGAACTTGTGGAATATATGAAAAATCAATTAGATTAATTACAAGAGAACCTATAATTAATCTAATCGGAATACAAACAAATAACCAAACTAATCACCGAGGTAATCAATTTAATTATTTTGGGCTCAACATAAGAGATTATGGAACCCCGACTAAGATTATCATAAGACATGAAAACCTTAACCGTACATGTACTCAATATAAGAAATAAGACTTATGGAGTACAAAACTAAATAACCAAGGGTGATTAATTTAATTCTTAATGCTCAACATATAACATCTTACGGAACAACCAACAAAGCCAAGGTTAATCGACTTAGTTGTAAGGTGCTCAACATAAGACACACAATGGAGCCTTCACGGTAAAACATAACAAGATGGATCAATGAAGATCAATACCGTGGATAACATACAAGGATCTATTATATCTTTGCATCATTATATACATAACAACATAATAGACTTTATCCTTGTCACACAAAAGATTTAATCCTATTTTCCATCAAATACATGATTGCATAGGCATAGCTTTTGTATATGTCAAAAGTCCATTCGTCCATTCATCAATACGAATACCAATTCATGGACGACTTTACTTTTGACCGCAATATGGGACTTTCAAGTTCACGGACGCAAACAATACATATCCCATAAAAATATTGCAATATAACAAACCAAGAAAATACTGCAATAATCATCATCCTCCAAATATTTTTAGAATTTAAAGCAATAAACCTAAAAAATAACATAAGAAGATGAAAAAAAAATAGCTATATGTAGTCACAATCTTCGCTATTTAAAACACTAGTTATTCTTCCATCTAATTCCAAAAAGAAGACATACTAGGTGACAAAAAAAGATGACAAGCTTAAACGGAATCCGGTGTATCCTCAACAGAGAACAAAAACACTGGAGGTTCGGGATCCTCACGAGACATGAAGTCAATAAGCTTGTGATCTGCAGCCTTCTCAGCATCAACGGAGAGATGATTCTCTTTTCGAACATCATTGATTTGAGATTTTATGAGACCAAGGTCAGACACAACCTTTTCCATCTCAGTTTTCACCTTATCAAGACCTTTAAGAGTATCAACAAGCTGCAGTTTTGCTTCCCCAAAGTACTTAAGAAAGTCATGAACAACTTCAACATAGATCATATCATCCTTTTCAGCATCTTCATGAGAATATGCAAAGAAGCATGAGGCATTGGGATGATCTTCATCTACAAGAGTTCTTTTCTTCTTGGAATCAACCTCAATACCTTTATCAAGGAATCCTTTTCCAAAACCACCATAGCAAGAAGAGAAGGAAGACATTCTCAAAAAAATTCAAAGCAAACCGAAGTACACGAACGTGACTTGTAACCCTAAGAGGTTTGATATTTCATCCTTGGGGACAACAATTTAGGGTTTCAAAAAAAAAAACTGTTGACTCGGGCCAGAAAGAAATCCGTTCGAGTACAACGAATACCCAAGAATTAAATTCCTTCAAACAATTTGAAAACATGACCTAAAAACAAGTTTTAAGACAGTATGCAACATCTCCTTTTGACTTAACCAATACTTGATCTTAGCGGATCTGTCAACACAAGTTTAGCTACGGACGATAAGAAAACAGCTTAACTTAACATATGCAAGCAACAAGTATACCTGTTTTTAACATAACTTACTCAACATGATTTATATGAGTAAGTTCTCGAACCTTGTGATTAATTAGCACAAGTACGAGCCACAGGCTCATTACGAGGTTTATGTCTTTGGTTAAGTTTGTCTTTCCTTTTAGTCTTAGAGAGGGATCCTGTTTGACATGAGAAATTATCATAAAATTTACTGTCATCAAAATAAGAGATATAGTTAGAGTTCTTACCAGAAGTGTCTTGACATGAGGAAGAAGATAATCTATTGACAAGTTGTTTGTACCTTACAATTATCTCTTTAATATCTTTTCTTATCTTATGAATCTTCTTATCTTCTGGAATGGCTTTCTCAACATGAACAGTGTTGCTTTTAGAGACAAGGCATTGAACTTCCTTTGGATGATGTTTATTAAGATGTATATTATTCCCTTGAACATTGGAGGAACTCACTGTACTTACTTTCCTGGTTGCATACACAGGATAGGTACGAAAACCAATTGGTTCAATCATACGAATGTCACTCACACCTTTGAGAATCAAATCTAGGGTGTGTTGAAGTTGAACTAAGGAGTCTTTATTCAACTTGGAGTTTCTCTTTTGTCTAACAGAACACTTGGTCTCACAAACAAGACTGTAGATGGTGGATTTTTGACAAGGGCTAAAATCGTAAACTCATAATCATACGAATCTCTGATCCAGCAATCAGACGTGAGTATCGAGACACGGGTCTCTCATCGAATTCTCAACGGAGAGTACTTTCTCTCAAAGTACATGTAGATACGTAGTCTCACGACTGGACAACGGCATATCTCATGAATACTGAATACTTTCAGTGATTATTTCTATATAGTATCACGAGATGGACGGCTCCTAGACAACTTGCTCTGCTAGTATAGAGCGATAACATCTTCAGGAACAAACAACGAGTTTACCCTGACTATATAAAGGATATGACTTACCGACAAGCTCATATCAGGATAATTAATGCTCCTAGACAACTTGCTCTACTAGTATAGAGCCACAAAGTTAATTATTCCTAATTACAATTGCTCCTATTCCATGGTCTAATCCACGACTGGTCCCATGGAATGGCAATAACAATTGCTCCTATTCCATGGTCGAATCCACGACTGGTCCCATGGAATGGCAATAACAATTGATCATATTCCATGGTCGAATCCACGACTGGTCCCATGGAATGGCAATAACAATTTCTCCTATTCCATGGTCGAATCTGCGACTGGTCCCACAGAATGGCAATAAACAATTGTTATGATTCTATGATCGAATCCACGGCTTGATCTCATAGAATATCAATAACTATATTATCTCATTACTCGGGTTTCATAATCGAATCCACAAATGGTCTCATAAATGTTAATAGATAAATCTTAATTACTCTGATTCTATGGTCGAATCTACGATCCCGTGGAATGGTAATGCTCACTTTATTATTCTGAAATCGTAGTCGAATCCTCAGCTGATCCTATGAATTAATAATAAACATCTTATTACTCAGATTTGTGAATTATTCTCCACTGAATTCCACAATTAGTAATAAATAATCAACAACCGGGCGTCTGAGCTACCTCTAAGTAAGCCCCGATTCAAATGGTGAAAGTGTATTCAACGACGATACACTAACAGTCACCGCACGAACGAGTATTTCAAAATACAACGAAACGATGAACCTATGCAAAATAGGGAAGAAAATAATAAATAATTAAAAATATTGACCAAGGTGCTGGGGACACGGACACACGACCTACCGACCGTGCCGTGGTCAGTTCCACGCCAGTTTTATATTTTTAATACATTTTTATTATTTTCCATGATTTGATGAAAATTCTCTCATCTGATCAAATCTCCTTCGTCTCGAGGAAGCTCCTCGGTTTCATGTACTTCCATAAATCCATAACAAATAATATAAAATTAAGGAAAGGAGTGTGGGGCGTGACCATTGGCCAACCGGCTATGCCTTGGTCCCAGCCGGCCCCACACCCCACGGTTCCTTATTATTTTATTATTATTATTATTTCTCTAATTTCATGAAAAAACTCCTTGACTTCATGGTATTTTTTGCACAAATCATCATATAATAATAAAATAAAATAAAATTATGAAAACTTGTGGGACCGGGCCACTAGCCGGCCGGCCATGCCCTAGCCGGTCCCACACGCCCTTTGCTTTATTATTTTATTATTCTTTATCCTATTTTTCCTTGAATTCATCAAATTCCTTGATTTTATGGTATTCCTCTCAAATTAGGAAAAATTCCCTCAAATCATCAAAAATACCTAAAAATATTAAAAATTATGAAAAACTCGTGGGACCAGTCCATAGCCGGCCGGCCATGCCTCCATGGTCCCACACGCCCGTGTTTTTATTATTTTAATAGTTTGCTTCCATGAACTCATGAAAACTCCTTCAATTCATGGAAACTCCCTAAATTCATCAAATTTCTCAAAATTCATGAATTTTTCATAAAATCATCAAAATATTATAAAATTAAGGAAAAGGCACCACGAGACCGTGGTCACGACCGGCCGACCATGCCTTGACCATGGCGGTCCCACACCTCCTCATTCCTTATTTTATAATTATTTTTCATCATCTCATGGTGTTTTCCTCAGTTTCGTCGAAACCCTAATTTTGGCATATTTTCTCGAATGGATGCTCAATTGCACGCCAAAAAATATCAAAATTCTCAGGACTGAGACACGGACGCCTTGGGGACACGAGCATGCTATCTTGACCGACCAAGATTGGGTCTTTGGCTCACGGAAGCCGGTCCCATCAATTTTCACAGTTTTGACCTAATTTGCACAATTGCTCGTATTAGGTCCAAAACTCTTCCAAACACTTTGGATTTTCATGAAGTGGTCATCAGGCGGTCACGTGACAACCCAGGGCCGGTTTCATGACTCCATGGTTGGTCCCTCGCCTTGTCATAATTAATTAGGTTTTCTTACCTAAGGCCCAGACGAGCATTTTTGAATAAATGATTAAGCCAGCATTTAATCATTCTTCCACCAACAAATCGTCAACTCTTCAGGAGTTCTTCGTATTTTCTCACGTGAGCATATGGACACTATATGGTTGATCCACGGTCCCATATAGTCGCTCCCTCCTTCGTCCTATGGTTAAACTTCTGACGAACCATCAATTGATCAAATTAGGGTTTCTGAATCCAAGGATCATCATTCCAGATTCCAACCTTAATAATTTTACGACGGCCTCGTGGTCATTAATTTTATTAATTATGCTTGGTTCAACGACCAGTATTCTAATTAATATTTTTGGTGCGCTGCCAATAATCCATCAGATGAGCAACACATACTCAGACGATCAAATATTCAATAATTCATCACATGAGCAACACTTGCTTAGATGATAAATATTTGCTCAAACCAAGGAATATTGGTTCAACAATCAATATTCAACGATCCATCGAATGAGCAATACTTGCTCACTTCATCGTAAGAACTATACCTCTGTCTCATGACATGTTCAACTCATGAGTTTCAGAACATCATGTTCAACTCGGAAACTACATGGACTCATTGTCCCATCAAACCAAGAAGTCATCAATTGACTAACAAACCACGAGACGTCAATCGTGTCACTTCGGGGGATATCACTTAGGGTTTTGGTCTGGCGGTCTGCGGCACGTGTGTTCAAACACACGATGGAATGTGAGCAAGTCGTGCAGTCAGTTGAAGGAATTCACGAGGTAGTGGGTGGAAAATCGACCAAGTCTCCACATGTTGAGCAACTGGTTTCAAACACGATCTCCACTTTCCCACTCCTTGATTCCATCAACTGTCACACTTCATGGGATCATGGTGTATAAAATTCCAGCAATATAAATAAGTCTCTGAATCATGATTGAAGCATCATCAGTATCATCAATCTCACGTCAAACTGACAACACGAGATCATCAACTCATCAATTGAGCAACTACTCTCAGTTGAGCAATTTCAATCACTCAGAGCTTATCGTATTCAGAATTCACACACCCACAATCTTTGATTACCATTGATTCCACACATTTCTCAGCTTCCCTCCTACAGATCAACCCATCCTCTCTTGTGACCGAATTTACTCTGGAACAATCATTGTTTTGATTTAGGCCGGAGTACTATAGATTGATCTCTCGAATCTAAAGTACCCCCTTTGCAGCGGTGCATCTGTGTGAGGTTTAACATTTCGCTCGGTTCGAGGAGTCTCCTCCATACGGTCGTCTCCTCAATTCCTTAAAAACCAGCAAATCGTTTTTCCCCATCTACAGATTGGCGACCACAGTGAGAGATCATTCTCTCGGTTGCAATCTCACAATTTCACAAGATGGTTGATCTCAGGTCAGGTTTGGTTACGAATCCTAACACAAACCGTGCTAGCACTAGCAACAACAACAATCAGAATATCTCGGAGACAATTCCGACCTCCAACACTAATGTTGGTGACATTACTCCTCCTCACGCCGAAGGTCATCCACTGTCCGGACGACACCCTAAAGAAGTTAGAGGAGATCCACCACCTACCATTGCTTATCTTATCAAAGCGCAGGAGACTCTTGCAAAGAATCAGATTGACATGGCTGCTACACAAAAAGAGTTGTGTAATTATCTCAGAACTCTTACTGACAAGATGTCATATAAGACTCAAGAGAGGAGAAAGGAGAAGGAGAAATCCTCAGACGACGATCCTGAAGTAATTCCAATCCATACAGTAGAAGACGACGAAGTCCACAAAACTGCTGCAGACAACTCATCAGCGAAGGGATCATCGAATTTTATCACTCTCGAGGATCTGGAGCACGTCTTGGAGAACCATGGAAAAGACAAAGCATCGCATGTCCATCGTCATCAACCTCTTTATCCTTCCGCTACGCAGAGGATTCCACTTCCCAAAGGTTACGTTTCTCCAACCTTCACCTTATATGATGAAACTGGCAATGCTCGGGAACATGTCTCTCGTTTTCTCGAAGCCCTGGGAGAACATGAACATAATCATGTCGTTCGTCTCAAGGAATTCTCAAAATCTTTGAAAGCCAGAGCATACACCTGGTATAAAAACATCGCGCCAGGGACTATCAACAATTGGGGAGAAATGTTTAACGCATTCTACAGGAAATACTTCTTCGTGTCAGAACAAGTCACCCTCTCCGACCTTGGAAGAATATTTCATAGGGTCAGTGAAAATCCCAATGATTATGTGAAAAGGTTCAGAGTACAAGCCCTGGATTGTCATGACCCAAGCATCACAGAGCAACAACTGGTGGACTTGTGCATCAATGGCATGCTCCCGGTCTACAGGGCCTTACTGGAGAACCTTCGATTCCAGACTTTCTCAGAGCTTCACGAAGCTGCGAAGAGGTCGGCAACCACTGCACCCGCTCTTTTGGAAAGAGCAAAGTCTACAAAGATTTAGGATTCAAAAGACACTCGAGTAGTACAACTTGAAACCTTCAACAAATGCTGTCGCAAAAGGGAGTAAGCAAAAAGCAGAACCATAGCACAAGAAGACTTCCTCCACCCCTTCAAAGGTACACAAGAAGGAGAATTCGAAAATCCCTCTTCAGCATACGAAAGATCCAGAAGCACCTGATTTTCCCTGTTCAATGGAAGAAGTTAATGAATTACTCGATGCCTGGATCCAAGATGGTGCAATCAAATTACCTTATGTCAAGAAGGAACCAAATGAAGAGGTCATGGAAAATCCTCGGTATTGCCGCTTCCATAGATACGTCAGCCATCCCACAAGTGATTGCAAAATTTTGAAGCGCATATTCAAAGAAAAGGTCGAATCAGGAGAGCTCAACCTGGGGACTGAGGGAGTGCACAAAACCCCCTCCCAGTCAGAACGTTTACCATCTCTGAACCTCTTGTCAAGGAAGCGGTCCAATCTCTGATCGAACATGTCTGCGAGTTGTTGTATCTTTTGAAAGCTCAAAGGAAAGACATGTTTGTTGCACTGAACCACATCGTGTCCGGAAAACATCTGCTGATCCAAGAGACCACCACCGAACCTTCAGCCACCGACAAAGAAATGTATGACTGGGGACTGTTCACCACAGTGCACATTAAAGGAAATGAGTTCAAAAGGGCGTTCGTCGATGTTGGTACCGCTGTCAACATCATCCCTTTGAAAACTCTCAGATATTCCGGTATTACTCGACAGGAAGCCACCCACGCTTCCATAATAATCAGGGACCACGAAGGAATCTCCAGAGACGCATACGGCTTCATCACTCTCAAAGTTACGGAAAGATTGATCTGCACTGAGGCCAAGTTTTTCATAATCCGGGAAGACCCTGGATACGACATGGTCCTTGGAAGAACTTGGATTCATGCCGGAAGGATAACGATGCCTTCAACACATCCTATCATCGACAAGGATTCCGACAAGGATTCCGAGTCGGAGGACGAAGCAGAGGACGCACCACCATTTGAGCATCTGGAAAAAGTAAAAACTCTGATGGGATTTACGCAGGAACTTGGAGAAAATACGCACACCTTTGTCAGAAGGTTTCAAGCTCAGGAAAGTCTTATTCCTCTTCATGCTCCAATATTACCAATGTTCAAATACGTTACTATGGTCCAGGGACTTCTCCCCATGAACAATTTAGCAGTCATCAAAAGCTATGAGTGGGAAACTTCATCTCAGCAATATTACACTCAATGGTTGGGTTCAGAACTTCTTCAAATCGGTCACTCCAACGAGAGGTTTATTGCTGAAGACCTGGATAAGCATGATCAACACTATGCTGAATACTCTCTTCCGCGCGAGTGTCCATATGTGCCACAATCGTGGAATTCCGTCAAACAGGGAATTCCGAATCAGCGGAAGATATTCAAGGCACGATCGACCAAGCCTAACAAGTTTCACGAAGGGGACCTGGTTCTCAAAGCAGTTCAACGCGGTCTTCATTCTACAAGGAACTCCAATTGGGTAGGACCATTCATGGTCTCTAAGTCCGTGGCCGGAGGATACTACAAATTGATCAACACAGATGGCAGAACCCTACCAGTAATTCACGAAAATTGGCTCAAGGCGTTTATCTGAAATTATTGGACATTTAAGGTATTGGGCGTTCGAAGCATTCATGGCGTTTGGATTTAACATTTAGGATTTTTCTTTCATTTGTATTTCAATTCCTCCAAAACATTTGCAATACTTTCAATCAGTATTTGAATTCAACAATTTATCAAAATTCAGTTCATATTTCGTAAAAGAAAATCTCTATCAAATCTACAAGAAAATCCTCAACCATCAGTCAATCCAAAACCATCTAAATATCAAAACCCAAGTATAAACCTCATATCTCTCAGAAGTTCAGAAGTTCAAGAGATCAGCAAGAAAAGGCTTTCGCTCATCAACATCCTTCAAGATTTGCAAAGACGCCCTCTCCTTATTCAACTCCTCGGTCAGCTTGGCAATCTTGTCCTCATTATCCTTCACAGCATCATTGGGAAAGGGTATGTTCTTCTCACATGAATCCTTGATAACGTTTATTTGCTTACGAAGCCATTTCACGTTGAGGCCAAGTCTTTCTGAATTCTCCAAGTTAAACTCCCAATCAGAGAGTATATCTGGAGTCACGGTATTCCTGGGTCTCGTATGCATATCACTCACGACACGCAAGATAACGCCTACTTGCATGGTTAAAGCATAAACACGCCCAGGGTTCCTGTCGACGACCATGTTGCCAAACTTCTTCCATATCGTCTCGTACAAGCGTGCATACCCAATGGGGACGCTGAATCCACCGACCAGTTGATGATACGGGAGTGAAATGTTAAAGGGAGGATCGAAAGCAACCCCTGAAGTTGGATATTCATACACTATTATACGGTTCTCAGTCACTGGAGCGGCTTCCACGACCAAAGCGACAGTTCCTTCGGTATTCTCCGCTGCTGTCTCGGTTTCTTCTATCACTGATGCAACAACCATCTGGTTTTCCATAACATCAGCAACGACCTTCTCATGGCATCGAAGTGCAGGGATGGTTGTATCTTCATCAATAACTTCGGAAGGGTTAGAGTTATCATCATTGGCTCCAGTATCCTCAACTTCGGTATTTAACACCTAATACGAAGATTACATGAGGTTAGAGTCACGAAGCCAAAGGAGATTATGAAACACAGTATACCAGCAAGGCAATATCATCAAAGTTCATCATACTACATTCAAGGCACGAGCAAATAACATGAAAGTCATGAAAACACGTTTTACGATGAGTCCGTCTGAAGAAACTGAACTCTGCCATGTACTAAGAGACGAACTGGGAGCAATATACAAGGAATATGAGGATGGTCATATTCCATTCTATTCATATGGATGTCCTATATGACATGTCAAAATTTCATGACAATCCGATGAACGAGCGAGTAGATGTGGCCAAAATATCAAGTAATGCGCAATCTGAAAAAGTTCTGGAAGTCTCCTGGAAGTTTACTATTTCGCCTTTTTCAGACTCTGAACGTGCTCAAAACTTAAAAATCTACTGTGGTAAAGCTTTGAAATTTTCCGGGCTTGAATTTGCACATGCATATCATCAAAATTCGACTCCGGACGAAGATTCTACAGCGTTTCTACTAAAAAGCTGGGTTCTGAATTTTCTGACGACGAAATTCGACTAAGTTTTCATATATTCACATGGGTTCTCATTCATTCATTCACAATTCAGAACTTTTATACTTCTATGAAGAATATACAGGATTATATACTTACTTTAGGAGTCTCAAAAGTGTCCAAGGGGTTGAAATTGTCCACATCAACGACAAGAGGAACATCACTTCCATCCGGATCCGAATCTTGGGAATTACCTCCATTCCCATTCCTAGAGGATGATTGAGTTCCAGAATTCTCCATCTCCATGACGACATCCTCCTGTACACATCCTTTACAATCAATATTTTCATCTATGAAGCACCACATTTGAACATGTGAAGAAATACTTACAGTTTCTTCGTCACTCAAATCAGCGATTGCTTGTTCAGTAGCAGAAAATTGAAGATCTTCAAGACTTGATGGAGTAAAATTTTGCAACAAAATTGACAACATTGGCTTCATGATTCTAATGTTAATAGCAATGAAAGTCACGGTGAGAAATATTGGGAACTGACCAAATAACGAACTGGGGACTTCACGGTATTAGGTAACAACTTATAACTTTTGTTCCTTCCTTCTCCGTCGTGAACAACTTCTTCAATATCTGAAAAATCTGCATGGATTCGAGGTCTTACGCTACGACCGTCCTGTAAAGAATTCAATAACATGATCAGAATACAGTGACCATGGTTTCATAAAATATATGTGGAGAATCTTACTTGAGAACATCCTGGAGATAATTTCCGTTTATCACCAGAAAGGTACTTCAGTCTTGGTCGACCAGAGATCATCTCAGCAGACGGAGGAATCTTCACTGGAGGCTGACTAACTGTCACGAATTCATGCAACCTCTCAAATTGTTGATGCCAAAATTCTATATAACCTGGGGTTACATATGCAAATCTATCAGAACCAGGAAACTAGTAACTACTCCCTTCCACGTGAGTGTGATCTAAACGAGACGCAAGCTGATCAACTGATGGTTTCCTTCTCCGGGTAGTTGGAACACATTGATCCATACCCATTTGTCGAGCCGCCCTATCAATGTTGTATTCTTCTATGGCTCACTCTCCATGCATAACGGATAACAAGTGACCAGGAGTACAGCTCAACATGAAGGATCTCTCACCATCATTCGGGTTCGCACCAGATTTTAGAGCCGTGCTCTCTCCAGTATTGAAATTCGTTGGTTGAGAAACATAATCAGGAACCGACACCCACGGACGAAAGTCGAACTCCGATTCTTCATCCAACACATCAATGAGGCGTGCTTTAGACCGAGGCTGCTTTGTAGACCAACGCATGATTCAGGCATTATCTTTCTCGACAAAGATGTGACGGGCATCAGTATTTGGTCCGTGCAGGATATTACGTGGGATAGGCGCATAATTCTTGAAGTGTTCCCATATCAAAGCTTGAAGAAACATCGTGTTAACATAACACTCAATCTTCATGAAGCCATTCGACACGCTGGAATCTAACACCAAGGAGTCTAAGTTAGAATACAAGGAACCCAGGAATAAGCTACCTATTGGGAGTTTCTCACCTTGAGCCATCTTAATAGCAAAAGGGATTACGAAAGGCTTCAACAAATGTCCACTGTCTTCGAATATGTCTCTGGATAACCATAAGCATAAGAAAGCCGCAATAGGTAACATACCGGTGAGGGGACTATCATAAACTTTATCTTTTGGCCACCAACGTGTCAACCAATGGGCATAACAACCTTTACTACCAGACGCCTTGTTCACTTCTTCCATCGCAGCTGTCAGAGTGTTAAAAACCACTTTTTCCTCATTCGAAAGACCTCCAGAGAAATTACCTGTAATCGGGAGATGCATCAAAGAAACCACATCTTTTAAGGTAACAGTGAATTCTCCCCATCTACATATGAAGGTATGAGTGGGAACACACCAACGATCCAGCAAATCCACGATACTTTTCACATCATGATTAATAGACAAGTCTCCAGAAGGTTGAATATCTCTCGTCACTTGCGCCTGGTTGAGCATAGCCCTGACATGAGGGAAACCCAACATATGCCTCGCCCATCCAGAATTTTTTTCCAAAGGGCGTCGAGAAAGCTTAAACTCTATGGTCGATGCAAGGAAAAGCCCTTGTCCGAGACAAAGCCGTATTACCATCTTCGGGGTCACCAATTTCTTCTGAGTCACAATCCTAGGGTTGATCAGAAGACGATATACTGGGGACTTGAGATATGCTTCAGCTCCTTTTGGATCCTCCTTAAAGAATGCGTCGTCTATATTCCGAATGTTCTTCACGCCAGTGGCATCATCCTCTTCTTCACCAATGGAGATCTCTTCCATGCGTGCATCATCCCCGGAGATGTCATCATCAGAATGTGATTCGTCCCTTGAAGTATCGTTGGCTGAGGAATTGGTCATTTTGCTAAAACAACTGCAAAGTCCACATTACATTAAACTTCAGGATGTTGTCCAGACATGAATCAAGGAAATACGGAAAAAAAAATGGTAACTCTTAACTCTTACCTTTCGTACTCCCACTAACAATAGTGATAGTAACGGTAGAGTTAACACCTCAAAATCGCTCGTCTCCTCGAAAAACTGCAAAAACGAACGAAACTTTATTAATTTCGAAACTGATTTTCATAAAATCACAGACACAATTTTCATAATATGAACATTCACACAACTGACCTATGAAGTTCATAACAATACAATATTCTATCATAAATATATTGTCTATCTTTGAAGGTTCCTCAAAACCCACGTTTCTGATTTTTCAAAAAAAAAAACCAGCAATTAATGCAACACTGCTTACATAAATTCTCAAGAATTTTATCTAATGAAAAAAAATTCATGCAAATAAAATATACCATCATATTTTACATAATATATATCACGGCTGCATATATATAAAAAAAATTATTTTTCCTTCGTAGCGTCGTTATTTGTCTTTAAAACGAAGGTTTATTTCAAAAACATTGTGAAAGCTCACATCTCATACATATGATAAAGTTTTGTATTTACATGAAAGCTCATAAGCAAAATTTTATCACTGGACACAAGTTCATCATACATATTTTCCTTCGTGTCGTCGTTATTTGTCTTTAAAACAAAGGATTATTCCGATTTCATGAAAATTCACTTCTTTTATGATGAAACCTTGGTATACATGAAAGCTCATACACTAAGTTTTATCACTGGACCTAGGTTCATATTTTAAAATAAAAATCTCTCTCGAAAATCAGGGATTATAGTTAGTTTTCAAAACTAACGATCGAACGAACATACGTTTTCAAAAACGAGGGTTTTTTCATAAAACTCACACTAATATACAGACATGTATATAACTTCATCATGGTCAAAGCATGAACAACTCATGAGGATCATAAACATCAACATCAAAAAAAAATACACGTACCTGGTCGGCCGAAATTTGGCCGGCGGTAATGGACGACGACTGGCGGCGGCGGCGGCGCTGGATCCCGGCGGTCTTCTCCTGTTGCTGGCACGTGAAGATGAAGAAGTGATGGAATCTGTACGTGAAAGAAAAGGATTAATCCCTTTTATACAATTTTTATTTTCAAAACCTAATTTTCTAAGGATTTCCTTATTGGGTCCAGCCCGCGAATCCTAACCGACCATGGACTCGTCGTCCAAACCAGTGGATCAACACCAATTTATGCTCATCAAACGATGCTCCAATCAAGACATTGAAGCCTTCATCAAGTCGTGGTTTTCTCATGCTCTCTAAATCCGGTAACGTCTCAACTTACGACTAAGTTCAATTACTGGTATTATTATTTATGGCCGGAAAATCACCATTTAATGCTGACTGAGGAACACAACTTTCCTCAGTAAGCACGTGACTTAATGTAGATGGTGGATTTTCGACAAGGGCTAAAATCGTAAACTCATAATTATACGAAGCTCTGATCCAACAATCAGACGTGAGTATCGAGACACGGGTCTCTCATCGAATTCTCAACGGAGAGTACTTTCTCTCAGAGTACATGTATATATGTAGTCTCACGACTGGACAACGACATATCTCATGAATACTGAATACTTACAGTGATTATTTCTATATAGTATCACGAGATGGACGGCTCCTAAACAGCTTGCTCTGCTAGTATAGAGCGATAACATCTTTAGGAACAAACAACGAGTTTACCCTGACTATATAAAGGATATGACTTACCGACAAGCTCATATCGGGATAATTAATGCTCCTAGACAGCTTGCTCTGCTAGTATAGAGCCACAAAGTTAATTATTCCTAATTAAAATTGCTCCTATTCCATGGTCGAATCCACGACTGGTCCCATGGAATGGCAATAACAATTGCTCATATTCCATGGTCGAATCCACGACTGGTCCCATGGAATGGCAATAACAATTGATCCTATTCCATGGTCGAATCCACGACTGGTCCCATGGAATGGCAATAACAATTGCTCTTATTCCATGGTCGAATCTGCGACTGGTCCCACGGAATGGAAATAAACAATTGTTCTGATTCTATGATCGAATCCACAACTTGATCTCATAGAATAGCAATAACTATATTATCTCATTACTCCGATTTCATGATCGAATCCACAACTGGTCTCATAAATGGTAATAGATAAATCTTAATTACTCCGATTCTATGGTCGAATCTACGATCCCATGGAATGGTAATGCTCACTTTATTATTCTGAATTCGTATTCGAATCCTCAGCTGATCCTATGAATTAATAATAAACATCTTATTACTCAGATTTGTGAATTATTCTCCACTAAATTCCATAATTAGTAATAAATAATCAACAACCGGGCGTCTGATCTACCTCTAAGTAAGCCACGATTCAAATGGTGAAAGTGTATTCAACGATGATACACTAACAGTCACTGCACGAACGAGTATTTCAAAATACAACGAAACGATGAACCTATGCAAAATAGGGAAGAAAATAATAAATAATTAAAAATATTGACCAAGGTGCTGGGAACACGGACACACGACCTACCGACCGTGCCGTGGTCAGTTCCACGCCAGTTTTATATTTTTAATACATTTTTATTATTTTCCATGATTTGATGAAAATTCTCTCATCTGATCAAATATCCTTCGTCTTGAGGAAGCTCCTCGGTTTCATGGTACATCCATAAATCCATAACAAATAATATTAAGAAAAGGAGTGTGGGGCGTGATCATTGGCCAACCGGCCATGCCTTGGTCCCAGCCGTCCCCACACCCCACGGTTCCTTATTATTTTATTATTATTATTATTATTATTATTTCTCTAATTTCATGAAAAAACTCCTTGACTTCATGGTATTTTTTGCACAAATCATCATATAATAATAAAATAAAATAATGAAAACTTATGGGACCGGGCCACTAGCCGTCCGGCCATGCCCTAGCCGGTCCCACCCGCCCTTTGCTTTATTATTTTATTATTATTTTTCCTATTTTTCCTTGAATTCATCAAATTCCTTGATTTTATGGTATTTCTCTCAAATTAGGAAAAATTCCCTCAAATCATCAAAAATACCTAAAAATATTAAAAAATTATGAAAAACTCGTGGGACCGGTCCATAGACGGCCGGCCATGCCTCCATGGTCCCACACGCCCGTGTTTTTATTATTTTAATATTTTGCTTCCATGAACTCATGAAAACTCCTTCAATTCATGGAAACTCCCCAAATTCACCAAATTTCTCAAAATTCATGAATTTTTGATAAAATCATCAAAATATTATAAAAATAAGGAAAAGGCACCACCGGACCGTGGTCATGACCGGCCGACCATGCCTTGACCATGGCGGTCCCACGCCTCCTCATTCCTTATTTTATAATTATTTTTCATCATCTTATGGTGTTTTCCTCATTTTCGTCGAAACCCTAATTTTGGCATATTTTCTCGAATGGATGCTCAATTGCACGCCAAAAAATATCAAAATTCTCAGGACTGAGACGCGGACGCCTTGGGGACACGAGCACGCTATCTTGATCGGCCAAGATTGGCTCTTTGGCTCACGGAAGCCGGTCCCATCAATTTTCACAGTTTTGACCTAATTTGCACAATTGCTCGTATTAGGTCCAAAACTCTTCCAAACACTTTGGATTTTCATGAAGTGATCGTCAGGAGGTCACGTGACAACCCAGGGCCGGTTTCATGACTCCATGGTCGGTCCCTTACCTCGTCATAATTAATTAGGTTTTCTCACCAAAGGCTCAGACGAGCATTTTTGAATAAATGATTAGGCCAGCATTTAATCATTCTCCCACCAACAAATCGTCAACTCTTCAGGAGTTCTTCGTATTTGCTCACGTGAGCATATGGATACTACATGGTTGATCCACGGTCCCATATAGTCGCTCCCTCCTTCGGCCTATGGTTAAACTTCTGACGAACCATGAATTGACATCAATTGATCAAATTAGGGTTTCTGAATCCAAGGATCATCATTCCAGATTCCAACCTTAATAATTTTACGACGGCCTCGTGGACATTAACTTTATTAATTATGCTCGGTTCAACGACCAGTATTCTAATTAATATTTTTGGTGCGCTTCCAATAATCCATCAGATGAGCAACACATACTCAGACGATCAAATATTCAACAATTCATCACATGAGCAACACTTGCTCAGATGATAAATATTTGCTCAAACCAAGGAATATTGGTTCAACAATCAATATTCAACGATCCATCGAATGAGAAATACTTGCTCACTTCATCGTTAGAACTATACCTCTGTCTCATGACATGTTCAACTCATGAGTTTCAGAACATCATGTTCAACTCGGAAACTACATGGACTCATCGTCCCATCAAACCACGAAGTCATCAATTGACTAACAAACCACGAGACGTCAATCGTGTCACTTCGGGGGATATCACTTAGGGTTTTGGTCTGGCGGTCTACGACACGTGTGTTCAAACACACGATAGAATGTGAGCAAGTTGTGCAGTCGGTTGAAGGAATTCACGAGGTAGTGGGTGGAAAATCGACCAAGTCTCCACATGTTGAGCAACTAGTTTCAAACACGATCTCCACTTTCCCACTCCTTGATTCCATCAACTGTCACACTTCATGGGATCATGGTGTATAAAATTCCAGCAATATAAATAAGTCTCTGAATCATGATTGAAGCATCATCAGTATCATCAATCTCACGTCAAACCGACAAGACGAGATCATCAACTCATCAATTGAGAAACTACTCTCAATTGAGAAATTTCAATCACTTAAAGCTTATCGTATTCAGAATTCACACACCCACAATCTTTGATTACTATTGATTCCACACATTTCTCAGCTTCCCTCCTACAGATTATCCCATCCTCTCTTGTGACCGAATTTACTCTGGAACGTTCATTGTCTTGATTTAGGCCGGAGTACTACAGATTGATCTCTCGAATCTAAAGCACCCCCTTTGCAGTGGTGCATCTATGTGAGGTTTAACATTTCGCTCGGTTCGAGGAGTCTCCTCCGTACGGTCATCTCCTCAATTCCTTAAAAACCAGCAAATCGTTTTTCCCCATCTACAAAGACATACCTTTTGATCATAAGAATGATTGGAGGATGTAGTCTTAATGTCATCGTCATAGGAGTTGTTTCTTTTACAGAATGTTCCAAATTCATGAATGGAGGAAACATTAGGAACATCTGTATTGACTTCTGAGTATAAAACATCAGAAGTTCTTGGTACATTAGACTGCTTTGAATATCCTTGAATGGAGAGTTTATTCAAGCGACGTTCAATATTCAAGGCATCCTTTTCGAGGATGGCCTCAAGAGTCAAGCATGAAGACTGATCTTCAGCGTTGCTATGGACTTTGCAATCTTTAACAATACCAAGAAGAACATTGACATGGTGTTTCATTCTAACAGCTTGAATTCTAACAAGATTTAGAATCAATTTACTCTCTTCAGCTGTATCCCATTCATTATAGGAGAAGGTCTCTTTCGAAGGGTAATCATGAACACTCATGCCATTGTTTGTCTGTCTCGTCGAACCACAAGGTTTCTCTATATTCGAGATTGAACTATTCTCTTTAATAGATTTAGACGAGAGAGAATCTTTATTACTGGTGACGCGTTTATCAGAGATAGTACTCTTGTCCATAGAGTCAGATCGCTATAAACACAAACTTGTTAGGTCTTTAACGTGTTTGCCTGCTCTGTTACCAATTGAAAAAGCGGGGGTCTAACAACACCACCTAATATTTTGCTTAGCAATCTGTATGGACTAACTCCAAAATACTTTGCTAGAGAATCAACTAGACAGTCAGACTCAATCTAGATAAAAAAGTATCTCAAGGAGTTATTATCTCAATCTCTCGATTTTATTTCTACTCAAGCTAAAATCAATAGCGAGTCTTTATCAAAGAGAGATAACTTAGACGGTACCAAAGACCAATGTACAAGGATCAATCAACTACAATCAACAAACAAAAGTTGGATCAGAGAAGTTGATGATCACGAACGCACAACCTGTATTATTTATATTATATAAAATATAATACGGAAAAGAAATAACACAGACACCAGAAGTTTTGTTAACGAGGAAATCGCAAATGCAGAAAAACTCCGGGACCTAGTCCAGATTGAATAAACAATGTATTAAGCCGCTATAGACACTAGCCTACTCCAAGCTAACTTCGGACTGATCTATAATTGAACCCCTACCAATCTCCCACTGATACAAGGTACAGTTGTACTCCTACGCCTCTGATCCCAGCAGGACACTGCGTACTTGATTCCCTTTGCTGATCTCACCCACAACAAAGAGTTGCTGCAACCCAAAATCACAGACTTGATAATAAACGAATCTGTCTCACACAGAAAAGTCTATCGAAAGGATAAATCTGTCTCCCACAGATAAACCCTAGGTTTTGTTCCGTCTTTAGATATAAAATCAAGGTAACAAGAACCAATTGATAATCCATACTTATATTCCCGAAGAACAGCCTAGATTAATCAATCACCTCTCTACAATCCTTCCTGACTACACAAACGGATTGTCGAGGAATCACAAACAGTGAGACGAAGATGTTTGTGACTTCTTTATCTTGCCTATCAGAGAACTCTCACGATCTCAAGCAAATCAATCGATTGTACTCGTACGATAGAAGATGCAAGATCATATCACACAACTACGATAAAAGTAGTATCGGTCTGGCTTCACAATCCCAATGAAGTCTTTAAGTCGTTAACTCGAGTTTAGAGAAGAAACTCAAGAGTTAATGGAGATTGACTCTAGCGAGAGCACTAGTAGCACACAGACGTGTGGGGATTATGTTTGCTCAATGCTAGATGTCTCCTTTATATAGCCTTCAAATCAGGGTTTTTCCTTAGGTACAAAGCAAACTCTATTCACCGTTAGATGAAAACCTTATTTAGATTCAAGCCAATATCTCTCAACTGTTAGATCGAAATACATAGCTTGTCACACACACTTGGGTACACATTTACTGGGTTTGAGAAAACCATGCCCAAACGAGTACATGTATGTTGGTTCAACATGATAACCCAAAAGGTCAACCATATGAGCATCTCATATTAATCATGTTCTTCTTCACCATAACTAGTTCAATTGACTCAAATGAACTAGTTAAGAGTTGTTCAATTGCTATGTGATCTTATGTAACTACACAAGACACAATTGAAACAAAGATGATTTGATTCGATTAGAATCGACTCATGAACATTATAGCCACGGTTTGCATAAAACATTCTTTAATAATTAATGTTTCATGTTCAGAACACATCTTTATATCATAACCTCTTAATCTCACAAACAAGTTTGCGGACTTAAGCTAATCGTTTGAGTTTTCCAAACTCAGCAGAAATTCTCGGGTCGAGAACTTCTGCCAGTTCGCGGACTTAGCACACAAACGAGTTTTGGAAATCCCAGAAGAAATTCTCGGTCGAGAACTTCCGTCAGTTCGCGGACTTGGAAAGCCAATTCCACAATCCTACCGATTTCTATTGATCAACAAAGCTCGAAAACTTCGGTTCAAAGAATACATGGTTATATAATCTAAACTCTCATTTCAATCATTAAAACATTCTCAGAGGGCGATATTCAGTCGTGAAGAACAACAGACCTTTCTCGTCAGAGCAATTTCCAAAGTGATCGAAACTTTCATGACTTTCGTCACTAGGTGAAGATAAACCTGATCAAAGCGAAACGCTTTACCAACACATGATTTCGAGTAAAAGATAGGCAATGAATACTCAACTCGAAATATCAAGTGTATATGATATAGTATATATAGCATACGACTTTTGTCTCATAAGAAGTAGGAGAAGAATAGATATACTTTCGAGTGATAGATAAGTTCAAGTCTTCACATACCTTTTTGTTGATGAAGTTCCACGGTTCCTTGGTGTAGATCTTCGTCGTTGTCGTTGAATCACCATTAAGTCCTTGAGCTCAATGATGTAGTTTTGAAAGTGGTAGTAAAGTTCGTTCAACTCGGATTGTGTAAAGGTTTGATTTAATAACTAAGAATAAAAATACTAAAAATATATTCACAAGGTTGTCACGAATATCGAGAGGTACTAAGACTTAGGATTTCACCACTAATCACATTCAATTGGTTCATATGATGACTCATAACAATTCTAGCTCTTTTGTTGACTCTTTTCTTTGCCAAAAGTAGATTTTATATAGCATTAGATGTAAATCACAAGAATGACGCATCAAAAGTTCCTAAAACCCAGCATGCGACATCAAACAAAATCACAACTAATCAAGAAAAATCATAAATCGATTAAAACAAGTGCAAAAGTCATAAAGAATCAATTATAGTTACCAAGTGATTGTGAAATAGGGCTTCCTCCATCATCCCAGTGTTGGGGTTTAGCTCCTCATGTCAAAAACACGCTCAAAATATTTAATCATGGCTCAAATAGGTGTTTTTATTGAAGAAGTGAATCTGTAACAAATATAATTGTTACATAATCCACTGTTACGGAAGCTGCCCTTACAAATAAATTCTAACAGGAATAGTTGTTGCAAAGCTGTTACAAAGGTATTGGATTTGAAAGATTAGGTAACGGTTTCTTGCTAAGTTGCGAAGTGTTCTACGACGTTGTTCTTCAGCAGCAGAAACGTCTTCTCTGCAACTCTTGATTTTCACCTCTGCAGCTTCACCAAGCCCTCAGCTCGGTCCCCCAAAGTCTCGACTCCCTTCTATGAACTCCCAGCAACTTATATATAGCCAACAGAGCGATTTAATCTCCCCAAAACTTCTCGAACTCTCTTCTTTTCTTTTCTTGGCAGTTACGGCAATAATCTCTTCCCAAAGTTGTTTCACGCGTTTCTGAGCTTTCCAACTTATCTCAAACTCTTCCTTAGATAGATATGTATCTTTGGGAAGAGTTTCTTGCCTTTAGTCTTCTTAGAATTCCAAAAATAAGTCATACAGAGACCCGTGCAAAACCTGACTTCTATTTCTTTTTCCGGCTATTCTAGCCAATTTGGGTTCAAACAAAAGACTTCACCAGGCATGTTTAGGCCTAAGGAGTAAACCCAATCAATTTCAGCCATTTAATCACTCTAGAAATCGATCGAATTCAATCCCCAACTCTGCCAGTTGCATGCATATTTTTCCCGCCAAAAACTATAAAACTCGATTCATCTCCTGCGGATTGTCTAGCCAATTCTGGGCAAACATAAGACCATTACCAGCCCTGTTTAGCCAAGAGGGACAAACCCATTTGATTTCAGCCATTGAATCTCCCTAGAACACCTTCAATTCTTCAACCCTAATTTTGTTCTTATTTTCCCTCCAAAATTCAAATTTCATAGAAGAAGATGACCTCCCCTTATCCAAAGTGAGAGTCCGTATAGTAATTTTCTCCCACGAGCGCAAAAACCACTTTTTTTTACCAATTTCGCCGCAAAAGCTTATTTCTCCAAAAATACCTACAGGGACATAAAAAGCCATAATAAATATAAAATCAAGCACTAATAATATATACAATTGAGATTATATAAGACACAAAAATGTGCCTATCAAACACCCCCAAACTTATTATTTGCTAGTCCTCGAGTAAATTAAATAAAATAAAATCCTAACTCGATTGCATTTAGCGTATGCAATAAGCCTTTAAACCCCTAAGTGTCCCTAGTGGCGGAGTGTTGTCTCCGGAGGGATTACAAGAGATATACCCACAAAACCTTTACACTCCAGACCCTAGCTATTTAGGCAGAACCTTGGAAGGCACTAAAGAATCTCCTTGGTTGGCATACTTATTGTACACGAGTTTGCACTCAAGCATACTAAAATTCATATAAAGTGACAGAGCTCTACTCAGATAGTCGCACTATGGACATCAATATCCGGAGTCAAAACTAATCACATGGATAGATCAAGAAGATGGATATAGAGAAAAACATAGATGGTTTTGATGTTTACTAAGTGAACGACATTTCCCATATCTGTCTGAAGGCCTCCGCCAAAATGAACCTATCCTAATGGATTGAGATACTAGTCTGACTAATATCAACACACTGGCATATACACGGGAACCAGTGATCGATAATCCTAATTCTAGTTCGACACATCTGGCATATACAAGGGAACCAGTGGTCGACTTTATTCACTGAATTTTTTTTTTGTTTGATCCGTTTGGTCTAATTGGTCTGGTCTTTTTTTTTTCTTTTTCTTTGTAACTCAATCACTCTAATTCACCCTAGTATTGGTAACAACTTGAATCGTGGGCCCCACCTATCACTTAGAGAAACATGGTTTAAAAACAAAATAAAATAAAAATAGAAGTGAAAAGGACTCAACGAGATATGGTGAAACTATCATGTTATTTCTAACACCTGAGCTCTGTGCTTTTATGAATAGAATCTTCTAGATGTTTCCATCTAATCAAATTGGTTCCTCAACTCCTACGATCAAAATGCTTCCATCCACTTAGATTAGTTAGTGCAATCCTCAATAGGCATAAATTTCTAAGCTCTGGAGTTTATTTATTCATACTGCAACTAAAAAGTTTCTCCCATACCCCCAAACTTAAATCTAACATTGTCCTCAATGTTCTAAAGATGAAATTAAAAGCATGAACAAGGAGAAACTGTTACCATTTGAAGAAAAAGAGATAAGGAAAGATATTACCGTGTCGCATGAATGTTGGGTTACCTCCCAAGAAGTTCTAAGTTTAAAGTCTTCAGCCAGACTAAGAAAGGATTAGTCACCTCATGGAATCATAAAGTAATAGCCGAAATTTCTGTGGGTCATTAAAACCAAATAGAGCTATCACAAATAAAAGGAATCTGCAACCTGTCAAGAAAATAAACAAATAAAGCACACCCTTGTCTAGTTTCCTGTTTAAGACAACTACATCTAGCTGTGGTTCAGGTTCAGGTTCTATAACTGGGTCCAAATAAAATATTTTCATAGGTTGGAATTCCTCAAAGCTAAGATCCGGTTCAGGTATTAGAGTCTGAAGAAACTCAAGTAAAAATTTAAAAGCACATAATAATAACCTGAATAATTGAGGATCCTTAAAGTCAATCAGTTTTGACTCACACAATCGACCACGATGAAACTGGTGGTCAATCTTAAGCAAATGTATCGAACCTAATCTCTTAAAGTAATTAGGTTTAGTCTCAAAACTAAATAATTGATACATCTGAAATTTATACGTTCCCACAATTGGTTGAAAAATATTTGGTGGGAAAACAAAGTCGATCTTGGTATCATAGCCTGGTCTAACCTCGTCAACCAGAGGATGGGTTTATAACAACTGAACTTCCTTATGGACATCACTAGGTTCAGGAAAACGTGTATGAAGATAATCTTGCAAAATGGTTGAGGCACATATGCCAAGTCTGAAGTAAGGGACCTTTTTAAGAATTAAGGCACATGGAGAATGATAATCACCCCCAAACTTAGAGTTTTGGGTATCTCTAGATAGACTAGCTACAATTTCCTTAATTTCTAGATCGTTGGAATCCTGAAAATAGTCAATTGCTTCTTCTAGGTTATACTCAAGTGACGCATCCTCACTCATATTTAATAGCTGTACGAGTTCATTTTCTTCGTCTAAGACCATTGTTTCTGAATCGCTAGACTCTAAAACGGTATTCTCAGAATAAACTCGTTCTTCTAAACCATTACCGACTTCGTAATCAAAAGGAAATACTAGATCATTTAAAGAAGTGGTATCTCTAATCAAATCCTCGTCCTTTTGAATAGGTGAATAATCATTAAAATTATCGGGATCTGAACCAGAAATAACACTATCATCATAAAGTTCATTTGGAGTAACAAATTCCTGATCACTATGCCTACATATTTCAAATTCTTCATCAATACTATGTACATCATAATCATCATAATAACATGAAAATGGTTGAACCTCATCTAAACAAGTAGTGTTACCAATTTTATCCTCGTCATCTTGATTATGCAAATAACTATCCCCATTTTCAAGAGTACTATTGGAATCACTATATTGGAAATTAAGATTATTTAGAGAAATTCTTCCGTTCGTCTCAGCTATCAACTTGAAGGATTCCTCTATAGAAAGTTCTCTTTCATCATAAACTAAGTTATTCATCTCATCTAACTTACGTGTCGACTCCTCTAATTTCCTGAGGGACTCTTCTAAAGGAGAAATATAAGAATTTTGCTCGTATGACCGGTGCGTGTGTGGATAGTAATTGCGCTCATCAAGGTATGAGCCATAACCTTGAAAAGGCTGATGTTCCCAACCACTATTCACATTATGGTCAAAGTAGTAACGCCCATTTTGAAACTCAGTCGGATATTCGTTGTATTGGCTCTTGTAATACCAGTTCGACATTCTATTGCAGGGGTGTGAGTTGTCACACAAAATAAAACCCACTGACAGGGGATTCCTGGGTGGATAGAGTCTTACCTCCCGTACTAGACGGGCGATGAACCGTTGAAGTCGACTCAGGCCACCGACTCCGATGTCAGTGTACGAACCTGAGGGGCCGAGACAGTATCGTAACTGTCGTCCTTCCCTGCAAACAGTTTATATTTAATCTTAACCCTTCCGTAGGGTTTTAAAAAATAATGTCCAGTCCAAAAATAAAGTCCAAAAAGTGTCCAAAAATAAAAAGAAAAATTACAAAAACTAAAACCCTATTTACAGTTTCTAAAAATAAAACAAAATAACTATATACAAAATATTCTTCTTCAATCCTTTCGGATTCCTCTCTTCTTTCCTTCTTTGGCGATGCTTTCCTTTTATAGTACTTTTTTCTTTCCTTGTAGCTTCGCTCCAATCTGAAAAGAATCGATAAATACCAAAGGCGTAAAAGAGAACAAAAATTCTAAAAGAAATAAAATAAATCTAAAACCTAAAACCTAATACAAATCCGCGTTGGCGGCGCCAAAAATTGATGTAGTTTTGAAAGTGGTAGTAAAGTTCGTTCAACTCGGATTTTGTAAAGGTTTGATTTAAGAACTAAGAATAAAAATACTAGAAATATATTCACAAGGTTGTCACGAATATCGAGAGGTACTGAGACTTAGGATTTCACCACTAATCACATTCAATTGGTTCATATGATCACTCATAACAATTCTAGCTCTTTTGTTGACTCTTTTCTTTGAAAAAAGTAGATTTTATAAAGCATTAGATGTAAATCACAAGAATGACGCATCAAAAGTTCCTAAAACCCAGCATGCGGCATCAAACAAAATCACAACTAATCAAGAAAAATCATAAATCGATTAAAACAAGTGCAAAAGTCATAAAAAAATCAATTATAGTTACCAAGTGATTGTGAAATAGGGCTTCCTCCATCATCCCAGTGTTGGGGTTTAGCTCCTCATGTCAAAAACACGCTCAAAATATTTAATCATGGCTCAAATAGGTGTTTTTATTGAAGAAGTGAATCTATAACAGATATAATTGTTACAAAATCCACTGTTATGGAAGTTGCCCTTACAAATAAATTCTAATAGGAATAGTTGTTGCAAAGCTGTTACAAAGGTATTGGATTTGAAAGATTAGGTAACGGTCTCTTGCTAAGTTGCGAAGTGTTCTACGACGTTGTTCTTCAGCAGCAGAAACGTCTTCTCTGCAACTCTTGATTTTCACCTCTACAGCTTCACCAAGCCCTCAGCTCGGTCCCCCAAAGTCTCGACTCCCTTCTATGAACTCCCAGCAACTTATATATAGCCAACAGAGCGATTTAATCTCCCCAAAACTTCTCGAAATCTCTTCTTTTCTTTTCTTGGCAGTTACGACAATAATCTCTTCCCAAAATTGTTTCACGCGTTTCTGAGCTTTCCAACTTATCTCAAACTCTTCCATAGGTATATATGTATCTTCGGGAAGAGTTTCTTGCCTTTAGTCTTCCTAGAATTCCAAAAATAAGTCATACAGAGACCCGTGCAAAACCTGACTTCTATTTCTTTTTCCGGCTATTCTAGCCAATTTGGGTTCAAACAAAAGACTTCACCAGGCCTGTTTAGTCCTATGGAGTAAACCCGATCAATTTCAGCCATTGAATCACTCTGGAAATCAATCGAATTCAATCCCCAACTCTGCCAGTTGCATGCATATTTTTCCCGCCAAAAACTATAAAACTTGATTCATCTCCTGCGGATTGTCTAGCCAATTCTGGGCAAAAATAAGACCATTACCAGCCCTGTTTAGCCAAGAGGGACAAACGCATTTGATTTCAACCATTGAATCTCCCTAGAACACCTTCAATTCTTCAACCCTAATTTTGTTCTTATTTTCCCTCCAAAATTCAAATTTCAAATGAAGAATATGACCTCCCCTTATCCAAAATGAGAGTCCGTATAGTAATTTTCTCCCACGAGCGCAAAAACCACTTTTTTTAACCAATTTCGCCGCAAAAGCTTATTTCTCCAAAAATACCTACAGGGACATAAAAAGCCATAATAAATATAAATCGAGCACTAATAATATATACAATTGAGATTATATAAGACACAAAAATGTGCCTATCACTCAACTACACTTTTCCTATCCTAGTCCGAGACTTAGCTAATAGGCTAGAAATCAAGACTTTATAGTTTTGATCACTAACATTGACAAACATGCTTGATATAGCAACGCATGCGAGGTTGAACGATCTATGATCTAACACTAATCGAAGATGAACTTGAAGAATTTTTTATGGGTGAAAACTATTTCTTCCGGTTTTGGTAATTTGGGGTGTGTGAATGAGAAATGAATCTAAACCTTAAACAAATGCACTGCACAGGAGTGCTTGTGATTCGAGAAATCAATCTGTACAATTTTGGCCTAAACCAAGAAATGGCCGTTTCAGACTTGCTTCGGTCACAAAGTGAAGGAGATGGGGTTGATCTTATGGAGGGAAGCGAAGAAGGTGTTGAGATTGTGAAGGTGTTGGCTGTGTATGACTTGTATCAGAAAGCTGAACTGGCTTGCAGAATGTAAGCTATCGGTTCTGGTGTTTGGATACGATTGTATCAACACTTGGTTTATGTTGTCTTGTTCTGTTTTGGAAATAGGGAGGAGAACCTATTTATACAAGTCATTGTGCCTTACCCACGTCTCTCGTGGGAAGTGGAGGAAGTAGAGTGATGGAGTAGTGGAGTTGCGTGTGTTAGTGTCACACGATCAGTCTTGCCCACTTTTCCCATCATCACTAACCGTCCATGTCTTCCTAACACGTTCTTGTGATGGCGCGTTGTGAGCTGCACGCTGTAAACCGCCAGACCAATACCCCAGTATGTATCCCCCAGTTTGTGACATGATTAATGTCTCGAGTGTGGATCATGGGACCCACAGAAAGAAGCATGTGATGCTAGATTAAATAACTAAGTTATTTAGGAAGTCGATATTTGTGAAATATCGTGTGCATTCTATGCATGTAGTACATCGAATATATTATCGTGTATGAAGCATCGTTGTTTTAAGGCTTAACGGAGGAAGTCGCGGAAAATAGCATCACGACCAGCCATCTTCGAGTGATCGTTTGGAGGTTGTACATGTAAGCCCTGACTTGGCCGATCACTCTATGTGGAAGAGTGTTGGACGGTGATCGTGGTGATACCTCACTGGTCATCTAAATCCTGTCTTAGGTTGTCCATCCAGGCTGGTGAAGTTGGACGGACAAGATGTCTTGCGATCCACATTGCGACCGTCGGATTAGGGTTTAGGAGGTGCTCGAACACCAACCTTTAGCTTGGTCGAATCCAAGCATGGGACACGTTTTTGGCAGGGCCGATTGGGCATGCGTGTAGACGGCATGCTGGTGTAGGTGTCTGTACCTCACTGTCCCATGGAGATGCGATCTAAGCCACTCAATTTTTCTGGCAAAGAGGAGTGGTTGAGATCGATTTGCGACAGAAATCCCATGCCGCAAAGGAATTGAAGACGGCACGTCGTGCCTACTTCGGGCGCGCGTTTCGAGACGACCAACCATGGTCGGTCTTGGCCGATCAATCAGGCGTGCAGTCGGCAGGCCAGTGTACACGTCCGTACCTCACTATCCCGTGAAGATGTGATCTAAGCCACTCAATTTTTCCGTCAAAGTTGAGTGGTCGAGATCGATTTGCTATTGAAAACGCACGGCCATGCCTAATTTGGGCGGACGAATCGAGACGACCAACCATAGTTGGTCTTGACCGATTAGTCATGTATGTAGGCGGGCCCATGGTGATTGTGTTGACATGCTCTGGGCCCTTTGAATCTACATCTACACCTTCCGTCTATATCTGTGAAGATGGATGGTTGAGACGGATTTGCGACACATGTGATGTGGCGCAAACCCTAATTAGGGTTTCACGTCCATACTGCTTTGACTGGACGAATTGGCAAGCCACACTTCTCTTTTGAGGAGGCCGACCATGTGGGGCCCACGTTGGGCCGGTGGTGAATGCGCCAATACCTGCCTGGTGGCTATGGGTACGATCTAAGCCATCCAATCATGCCAGTGAAATTGGATGGTCGTGATCAATTTGGGACCTTTAGTGGAATTTCCTGCGACCCTTTAAGCTTTCACGCCGGCCCAACTTCGGGCAACCGTAAATGGTTCTGTGGCTAGGTCAGGGGAGGATCGATTATGCAGGCATGAAGAGGGGCTCGCCGGTGTGCAGGACAACGCTTTTCCAACCGGTCATGGGACGATATACGCCGTTCAACCATGCTGGCAAAGTTGGACGACCGCGTTATTGGCAGTCTTGTGCGTACATGTTTTCCAAGCTGCTCCATTCCAGCCCAACTATCCTACTTTAGGCTGATATTTCGGTGGTAGTTTGGGAGGCGTGGTATGTATTCGACCGACCAGGGCATAAATGGGCCTGCTAGTGGTCATTAAGGTGGTAGCCTGCTCCTGCTGAGGATCGTCCAGGCTGGTGAAATCATACGGCCCACTTGCGTGGTCGTGATTGTTTCTGAGACTGATATGGTCAGTCCAGATTCAAATATGCTTAATCGGGATAGTATAACACACCGAGAGTTGTAGCCTGTGCAGGTATTTCGTACATGCCTCATTAGTGACACTTGGAGATTCGTGTTACTCTGCTGAGAGTAACACTCAGTCGTCATGCCGCACCAATACTGAGAGTTCAGTTGGAACAACACAAGAAATACAAGGTTGGTCATGATGCCATAAATTCATAGGGTACATGGGATTGTTGCTACATGCTCCATTCTAAGTAAATTAGCGAAGTGAAGAAGTATTCACCATTTTATCAGTTTTTTTTATCCTTTGCAGGATATCAGCGCATAATTTTGGATTTTAAAATTTTATCTAGGGGTGTCAACGGGTCCGGGTCCTCCCGGGTATCACTAGACCCAGACCCGGACCCTACTTATAAAGGTCGGATCCGGGTCCTAACGGTTCCGGGTCCGGTTCCTACACTTGTGGACCCAGAACCGGACCCGTTTAAATACCCGGGTACCCGCCGGTCCCAGGGACCCATTGGGTCTTAAGAAAACTATTAAAAAAACCTCAAAAACTTAATATTTGTCTCTTTTTGTCTTGGATCTAAATAACTTTTATAAAATTTATTATTATTTCTTATTAATGTACTAAACAAAGATTAAATGTAAGAGAAAAATTTAAAACGAGTAAAATATCAAAGCTAAAACTAGCAAAAACATGAATAAAAGTATGAATAAACGGGTACCCAATGGGTATTACCCGTTTGGACCCGTTTAGATTCGGGTCCAATCGGGTAATTACCCGTCGGGTCCTAAGTTGCTAATGGGTCCAACTTTAGGACCCGGAATCGGACCCAAGTCTACCAGATCCGGTTCCGGTTCCGGGTAATGGGTACCCATTGACATCCCTAATTTTAGCCTTAAATGAAAATCCACCATCAACAAGAATACAGGGAATACGAGAAGAATTTTCAAGGTAAATGAAATGATTTATAAGAGATTTTGTTGCCTAGTATGCCTTCTTTTTGGATTAGTTGGAAGAATAACTAGTGCTTTGAATAGCGATGATTGTGACTACACATAGATATTTTTGTTTTCATCTTCTTATGTTATTTTTTTAGGTTTATTGGTATTAAATTCTAAAAATATTTCGAGGATGATGTTATTGCAGTATTGATATTTATGATTTTGTGATATTGCAATATGTTTATGGGATATGTATTGTCTGCGTCCGTGAATTGAAGGTCCCATATGCGGTCAAAAGTAAAGTCGTTCATGAATTGGTATTCGTATTGATGAAAGGATGAATGGACTTTTGACAATTACAAAAGTTATACCTTTGACAAGGATAAAATCTATTATGTCGTTATGATGGAAAATATAATATATCCTTGTATGTTACCCACGGTATTGATCTTCATTGATCCATCTTGTTATGTTTTACCGTGAAGGCTCCATTGTGTGTCTTATGTTGAGCACGATACAACTAAGTCGATTTTTCTTATTGGCTTGTTGGTTGTTCCATAAGATGCTATATGTCGAGCATTATGAACTAAATTAATCATCTTGGTTGGTTATTTAGTTATTTTCTCCGAAAGTCTTCTTTTGTCGAGCAAAATCCTTTGACAATTAAATTGATTACTTTTGTAATTAGTTTGGTTGTTTGTATTCCAATTAGATTAATTATAAGTTCTCTTGTAATTAGTCTAGTTGAGTTTTCATATATTCCACAAATTCTTGTGTTGAGTATATGAACGACTATACTAATCATGTTCTATTGGTTGATGTAGTCGTATATTCCGTAAGCTTTTCCTTATGTTGAGTATGAGAACGATTAAGCTAGTCATCTCCGTATGATTACCTTAGTTGTAGCTCCGTAAGTTTACTTATGTTGAGCACCTTCAATTAAATTGATCACTTTTGTGGTTTGATTTAGTTGTGTATTCCAATTGAGTTGATCATGGGTTTACTTGTGATTAATTTGGTTGAGTTTTGGATATAGAAAATCATTTCTATGGTTTTTTGGTGTCCACTTTAAAAATACTTCTTTTCTTCGAAATTAAGGTCGCTCTTGTTGTTCTTTCCGGAATGACATCAAATGGGGGAGAGTTGTTTTGAACTTGTGCTTAATGGTAATATCTTGCGGGGTGTGCGGCTGTGGAATTTTATAGGGGTTATATTGTATCTTAAAACTCCTTGATGAATGCATTTAGCTTCGACTTTATGATTGCATCTAAATTAAGTTGATATGTATTTTTATTTTAGTCTATGAAATGTCTCTTGTGGAAATTTCATTACGATCCCGTTCTTGTACCTTTGCCAATTTTATTGACAAAAAGGGGGAGAAATAATGTAGTTCACACTACAAATACATATGGTTTTCGGATCATTGTGTAAGCGGGAGTGGTTTCCATGATCGAGATGGAGTATTGACTAAGGGGGAGTGATACACATCACCGTAGTATTATTTAAAGTCGTGATACAATTGGACTTTAATATTACATAATAATACTATGACACTGTATAATGATGATCGAGAATCTCGATTTCTCTCATTGTTATAGCTACGGATCTTCAACAACGGTAATGCTAAACTTACAGCCTTTGGGATCATTGGAGTACTTGGAAGGACGAAGATTTCAGGGAACGTTGAAGATTAGACTATGGAATAGGAGCCACTAAAGTTTATCTTTTTTGTATTCCATATGTATTATTAGTTTTGTCACTAAAATTGACAAAGGGGGAGATTGTTAGAGCATAGCTCGGTCAACCTCGCATGCGTTGTTATCTCAAGCATGTTTGTCAATGTTAGTGATCAAAACTATGAGTCTTGATTTCTAGCCTACATAGCTAAGTCTCGGACTAGGATAGAAAAGTGTAGTTGAGCTCAAGGATTTCATGGCGATTCATCATACAACGACGAAGATTTATACAAGGAACCGTGGAACTTCATCAACAAAAGGGTATGTGGAGAATTGAACTTATCTATCACTCAAAAAGTATATCTCTTCTATCTCGTACTTCTTATGAGACAAAAGTCGTATGCTATATGGACTAGATCATACACATTTGATATTTCGAGCTGAGCATTCATTGCTTATCTTTTTCTCGAAATCGTGTGTTGGTAAAGCGTTTCGCTTTGATCAAGTTTATATTCACCTAGTGACGAAAGTCATGAAAAGTTTCAATCACTTTGAGAATTTCTCTGACGTGAATCGGTCTGTGAATAACGGCTACATGGCGTCCTCTGAGAATGTCTCAATGATTGAAATGAGAGTTTATATTACAGGACCATGTATTCCTTGAACCGAAGTTTTCGAACTTTGTTGATCAAGAGAAATCGGGGGGATTGTGGAATTGGCTTGCCAAGTCCGCGAACTCAGTCCGCGAACTGTTGGAAGTTCTCGACCGAGAATTTGTGTTGGATTTTCCAAAACTCGTTTGTGTGCTAAGTCCGCGAACTCAGTCCGCGAACCCAGTCCGCGAACTTGCGGAAGTTCTATTTCCGAGAATTTCTGCTGAGTTTGGAAAACTCAACCGGTTTACTTAAGTCTGCGAACTTGTTTGTGAAATTAAGAGGTTATGATCTAAAGATGTGCTCTGAACATAAAACTTAAATTACTAAGGAATGCTTTATGCAAACCGTGGCTATAAAGTTCATGAGCCGATTCAATCGAATCGAATCATCTTTGTTTCAATTGTGTCTTGTGTAGTTACATAAGATCTCATAGCAATTGAACAACTCTTTAACTAGTTCATTTGAGTCACTTGAACTAGTTATGGTGAAGAAGAACAAGGTTAATATGAAATGCTCATATGGTTAACCTTTTGGGTTACTTGTTGAACCAAAATACACGTACACGTTTGGGCATGGTTTTCACAAACCCAGTAAACGTCTTCCCAAGTGTGTGTGACAAGCTAAGTTTTCGATCTAACGGTTGGGAAATATTATCTTGAATCTAAATCAGGTTTTCATCTAACGACGAATATGGATTGCTTTGTAACTAAGGAAAAACCCTGATTTGAAGATTATATAAAGGATACATCTAGCTTTGAGCAAAACCAATCCCCACACGTCTGTGTGATACTAGTGCGCTCGCTAGAGTCGATTCTCCTTTAACCTTTGGTTTTCTTCTCTAAAACCAGGTTAACGAATTAAAGACTTCATTGGGATTGTGAAGCCAGACCGATACTACTTTTATCGTAGTTGTGTGATCTGATCTTGCATCTTCAATCGTACGAGTACAATCGATTGATTGGCTTGAGATCGTGAGAGTTTTACGATAGGCAAGATAAATAAGTCACAAACATCTTCGTCTCACTGTTTTTGATTCCTCGACAAACTGCCTGTGTAGTCAGGAAGGATTGTAGAGAGGTGATTGATTAATCTAGGCTGTTCTTCGGGAATATAAGACCGGATTATCAATTGGTTCCTATTCACCTTGATTTCATATCTTAAGACGGAACAAAACCTAGGGTTTATCTGTGGGAGAAAAATTTATCCTTTGATAGACTTTTCTGTGTGAGATTGATTTGTTTATTACCAAGTCTGCGATTTTGGGTTGCAGCAACTCTTGGTTGTGGGTGAGTTCAGCTAAGGGAATCAAGTGCGCAGTATCCTGCTGAGATCAGAGGTGTAGGAGTACAACTGTACCTTGGATAGGTGGGAGACTGATTGGGGTTCAACTATAGTCCAGTACGAAGTTAGCTTGGAGTAGGCTAGTGTCTGTAGCGGCTTAATACAGTGTGTATTCAATCTGGACTAGGTCCCGGGGGTTTTCTGCATTTGCGGTTTCCTCGTTAACAAAACTTCTGGTGTCTGTGTTATTTCTTTTTTGTATTATATTTTATATAATTGAAATAATACAGGTTGTGCGTTAAGATCATCAATTGGAAATCCAACCTTAGGTTGTTGATTGATATTGATTGATCCTTGGATATTGGTCTTTGGTGTCGTCCAAGTTATTCCTTGTGTTTGATTAAAGACTCGCTATTGTTTTAGCTTGAGTAAATCAAAACAAGTGAGAGATATTGACTCCTTGAGATACTATAATCTAGATTGAGTCTGACTGTCTAGTTGATTCTCTAGCAAAATATTTCGGAGTTTTTCCATACAGATTGTTAATCGAATTATTGGGTGGTGTTGTTAGACCCCCGCCTTTTCAATTTAGTTAGTCAGTTGCTGACTTCATGGGACGATGGGTCCTTGTATTGCTGAGTCGAACGTGATTTGCAAATGTTCTGAGACTCATGAATTGAACATGTTTGTTGAGACAGAAACCCTAATTCGATCAATTGAACATGTATTTGTAGTTCGTCGTAAAATTATTAGCGTTCGAATCTGGAATTATGAACCTTGGACTCGAAACCCTAATTCAATCAATTGATGGTTTATTGAAAATTAACCACGGAGTGAAGGAGGGACCGACTACATGGGATGATGGGTAGACCATGTAGCGCCCAGATGCTCGAGTGAGCAAATACCAAAGTCTCTTGAAGACCAGTTGGTGAAAAGATGATTAAATGCTGGTTTAATCATTTATTCAAACAATGTTCGTCTGAACCTTAGGTGATAAAACCTAATAAATTATGAAGAGATGAAGGACCGACCAAGGGGTCATGTAAACCGGCCCTGGTTGGTCACTGGATCGACTGACGATCGTTTTATGAAATTCAAAAATTGTTCGGAAGAGTTTGAACCTAATGTGAACAAATTAGGTCAAATGATGAAAGTATGTAGGACCGACCTCTTACAAGCCAAAGAGCGAACCTTGGTCGGTTAAGGTAATATGCTCGCGTCGCCAAAGTGTCCATGTCTCAGTCCTGAGAGTTTTGATATTTTCTTATGTTCGTTTGAGCAACATTTTGAGAAAATATGAAGAAACCAAGGATTTTGCTGAAACTGAGGAAAACTTCATAAGATGAAGGAAATAATAATAATAAATTAAGGAATCATGTGGGACCGGCTATGGCCAAGGCATGGCCGGACGGCCAAAGAGCCCGGTCTCATGGCACTTTTCCTAATTTTATATTATTTTTCATGATTTTAGGGAAATATCATGAAATCAAGGAGTTTGTTTAAACCAAGGAGTTTTGTTGAAATCAAGGAGTTTCCTTGAAGTGAAGGAGTTTCCATGAGATAAAGGAAACAAATAATATTAATAATAATAAAATAAGGGTGTGTGGGACCGTCTTGGGCATGGTCGGCTGGCTAGGGCCCCGTCCCGTGAGCTTTCCCTAATTTTATGTATTATTTCATGATTTGAAGGAATTTTCATAATTTGAAGGAAATATCATGAAATCAAGGAATTTCATGGAATGAAGGAATCATAAAAAAATAAAAAATAAAATAAGGGGCGTGCGGGACCGGCTAGGGCATGACCGGCCGGTTAGGGCCCAGTCCCACGAGTTTTCCTAATTTTATATTATTTTTCATGACTTGAAGGAAATATCATGGAATTAAGGAGTTTTCATGAGATGAGGGATATAATAATAAAATAATGAGGAATCATGAGGTGTGGGACCAGCCACGACTAGGGCATAGTCGGCCGGCTAGTAGACACGGTCCCACGATACCTTTTCCAATTTTATATTACTTCCTTGATACGAAGGAAACACCATGAAATTGAGGAGTTTCCTTAATACGAAAGATATTTGTTCAAATGAAGGGATTTTTCATGAGATCAAGGAAAATAATAAAAATATGATAAAATATAAAATTGGGCGTGGGACTGGGACTGGCCACGGCACGACCGTCCTGCTGGTGGGCCCAGTCCCCCAGCGCCTTGATTAATATTTTATTATTTATTATTTTCTTCCTATTTTTGCATAGGTTCATCGTTCCTTCATGTTTGGAATGCTCGTTCGTGCATTCAGGTGCTCGTTAGTGCATTATTGCCGAGTACACTTGCACCATTTTGGTCCAGGCTTATCGATAGTGGCTTAGATGCACGTGTGTTGAATATATATTACTAACCCATGGAATTATGCTGGGAAGAACCATGGATTGAAGTAAAGAAATATTATGAAAAACGTAGAATATTTTCCAGGGATTCAGTTAATGAATCTAATGATTTAGGAATAATTAATTGATGGCTCTATACTAGTACGATCGTCTAGGAGCATTATTATTCAGGAATTGAGCGATATGAGCTTGTTGAAGCGTCATATTTCTTTTATATAGTCAGGGAAAACATTGTTACATCCTGAAGAAGTTATTGCTCTATACTAGCACGCAAGCTGTCTAGGAGCCGTCCAATCTTTCGATTCTATATTGGAGTAATTACTGAAATTGCTCAATGTTCATGAGATATGTCGTTGCCTCAACTGAGAGACTACATATCTATATACACTCTGAGAGACAGTATTCTCAGTCAGAGATTCTTGTGGCATGAGCTTTCATGCTTCGATGAGAGACATGAGCCTCAATACTCATCTGATTTTTGAATCAGGAGCACGTATAATTATGGTTTTATGATTTTATCCCTTGTCGAAAATCCACCATCTACATTAAGTCTTATGTTCCTCAGTCAGCACTCGATAATGATTTTTTTTTAGTTTCAGATGAAATAAGTAATTGAACTTAGTCGTAAGATAGAATGTTACCGGTTTTCGATTGTACGAGCGAACCATGGATTGAACGAATATCCCAGTAGCATGATAGAGCATCGTCTAATGAGCATAAATTGGTGTAGCACCACTTTTTTTTTTATTTCTTTTTCAGAAGTTGATAACTTGTTCATGTTAAAATTATATATACATATGCATGTATAGACGTGAGTTTTGTAAAAACCCTTGTTTTAGGAACAAACGTTCGTTCGATCGTTAGTTTAAGAAACTAGCAATAATCCCTAATGTAGGAGAGTTTTTTTTTTTTTTAAATATGTGAGATTTTAATAAACTCTCGTTTCATAGGTGGATGCTTGTACGAGAGAAAATTTTTTTTTTTTTTTTTGAATAGACGTGTGTCTATTAGTAAAAAATTTGTCTATGAGCTTTCATGAAAAATTTATTTTCCGTATGTAAGCTTTCACAAATTTTTGAAAATATACTCTCGAGGGAGCGTATATATATGTGCGTGTGTGTTTTCAAATTTACGTGAGTTTCACGTTAAAACGTATTTTTTTGTGAAATCAATGTTTTGATTTTGAACAAACATTGAAAGTAGACAATTATATATGGTGAAATAATGTTTGTATGTGAGTTTTCACAAGAATGGACGTCTGTCCATTTTTATAAAAACCAGTGGGTATTAAAATTCACGTGGGTTATTTATGGTTTTATGAAAATCAAGTCATGATTTTGAATAATAAATCTTGCTCGTCTTTGCAGGTTTGAAGGAACGAGCAAGTTTTCGGAATTCTGACGTTATAATCACTACAGCTAGTGAAATTGTAAATAGGTAAGAGTTGGATTGTTATCATTTTGTTACGTGTTTGTTATTGGTATATCCATGACTCCATGTCTTTCGCCTCAGATAGTGGTGGCTTCTGGTTACAACCACTCTTCTGGCTCTTCCGGGGAACGCTCTATGAAGTCAAAGATGAAGACTTCTGCAGATGCTCATACCGAGGTGAATCAACCTTTCAGAGACGCTGGAAGGCTGACACATGGTATGTCTCTCGATCATCTGGGAGTTGTCCGTGCTAATATATATGCTTTATTGGTATTAACAGATGCGGAGGGAAAGCAGGGACGTGATGAAATATCACAGAAGAAAAGAGCTGAAGATGAAAAGCCCATATCTCATCAGCAGAAGCACCGCCGACTTCAGCAAGTGAGATTATCGGCTGAATATGAAGTTCGGCTTCGCGTTGATGGTGTAGCTCCTGATTCAGATGTCGATGAATGAAGAATTTCGTCATAATTCGTCATCGGAAAATTCGGAAGTTAGGTCTTCTAGCAAAAATGTTGTAAAATCTTCGTCCGATGTCGGATTTTCGCGATCTACCCATGTTTTTTCATGCCCAGGAAATTTCCAAGCTTTAAAAAAGAAGCTTTTTGAGTTTAGAGCATGTTTAGAGGCCGGAATAGGCGAAACAGTAAACTTCCAGGAGACTTCCAGAAATTTTTTAGCTGGCATGTAGTCCAATGTTTTGGCACGTATGTTTGCTCGTTTCTCCAATTGCTGTGAGTTTTGGATATGTTGTAGAGGACATCCATACGAAGAGAATGGTATATGACCCATCCCTAGATTCTTCACCTATTTCTCCCAGATCGCTTCTTTGTGCAGGGCAATGTAAAATCATCTCAAACGAGCTTGTTGTAAAACACTTTTGTGGTGTGTTTGGACCATTTGCTTGTGTATTGAACGGTTGGTGAAGGATTTCAATGCCATTGATTCATTTGAGATCAGGGCCCCTTGATTGATACATGAGCATGGTACTTGCAGCCATCTTGTTTCTGTCAGTCGTAGAAACATCACTTCTGAAACCCTGGTCACGGGACCATAACTAAGGTTGCTCTCAAGAGGGGATGGTGTAATGACCATGGTTTCATGTCTCGGTGGTAGCATTCCTTTTATGATGAATGATTAGCACATTAGAGTCTGGTGCCACGGGTCTTGGACTGTGAAACTGATCGTCATGATCAGTGGACCGTCAATCCCCAGTATTTTGTTAAATTTATCCTTTACGTTTTCTCTTCTTCTAGCAAGACTTGGATAGAGGACCCAAGTAGAAAAATTGATGTAAAGACCTAGGTGGTCGAAGTTGGAGGTACCTTGATGAAGTACTTAGTGGAAAGACCTGGTGGACACCGACTGTGGAAGTTATGAATCTCGTCTAAGAATTGTTGCTTGCATGTTGTGCGCTCTGGAAGCTGTAGGAACCTCATATAACGTCGGAATTCGATACTTGACCCCAACTTTTGAATCTAAGAGACTGAGTTATCACATGAGAAAAGAATCACTCAATTTGGAGTTGTATATGTCAGCCAATGAAGCGTGCACATTTGTAATTTGTAATCCCGTATAAATTTTTCAGATTTCGTAGACCTGACGGTAAAGGCCATATCTTTCAGCTCGTATGTCTGATTGATGCACCCTTTTGGTATGTTGTAGAAGAGACATAGACGAACATCTTTTGTTGAGGAAGCATTGTCCCATTTGTAGATGGTGGAATTTCGTCAAGGCCTAAAATCGTAAACTCATAATTATACGAAGCTCTGATCCAGCAATCAGACGTGAGTATTGAGACACGGGTCTCTCATCGAATTCTCAACGGAGAGTACTTTCCCTCGGAGTACATGTAGATATGTAGTCTCACGACTGGACAACGGCATATCTCATGAATACTGAATACTTTCAGTGATCATTTCTATATAGTATCACGAGATGGACGGCTCCTAGACAACTTGCTCTGCTAGTATAGAGCGATAACGTCTTCAGGAACAAACAACGAGATTACCCTGCCTATATAAAGGATATGACTTACCGACAAGCTCATATAGGGATAATTAATGCTCCTAGACAGCTTGCTCTGCTAGTATAGATCCACAAAGTTAATTATTCCTAATTAAAATTGCTCCTATTCCATGGTCGAATCCACGACTCGTCCCATGGAATGACAATAACAATTGCTCCTATTCCATGATCGAATCCACGACTGGTCCCATGGAATGGCAATAACAATTGATCCTATTCCATGGTCGAATCCACAACTGGTCCCATGGAATGGTAATAACAATTGCTCCTATTCCATGGTCGAATCTGCGACTGGTCCCACAGAATGGCAATAAACAATTTTTCTGATCCTATGATCGAATCCACGACTTGATCTCATAGAATAGCAATAACTATATTATCTCATTACTCCGATTTCATGATTGAATCCACAACTTGTCTCATAAATGGTAATAAATAAATCTGAATTACTCTGATTCTATGGTCGAATCTACGATCCCATGGAATGGTAATGCTCACTTTATTTTTCTGAATTCGTAGTCGAATCCTCAGCTGATCCTATGAATTAATAATAAACATCTTATTACTAAGTTTTGTGAATTATTCTCCACTGAATTCCACAATTAATAATAAATAATCAACAACCGGGCATCTGAGCTACCTCTAAGTAAGCCCCGATTCAAATGGTGAAAGTGTATTCAACGACGATACACTAACAGTCACCGCACGAACGAGTATTTCAAAATACAACGAAACGATGAACCTATGAAAAATAGGGAAGAAAATAATAAATAATTAAAAATATTGACCAAGGTGCTGGGAACACGGACACACGACCCACGGACCGTGTCGTGGTCAGTTCCACGCCAGTTTTATATTTTAAATATATTTTTATTATTTTCCATGATTTGATGAAAATTCTCTCAACTGATCAAATCTCCTTTGTCTCGAGGAAGCTCCTCGGTTTCATGGTACTTCCATAAATCCATAAAAAATAATATAAAATTAAGGAAAGGAGTGTGGGCGTGACCATTGGCCAACCGGCCATGCCCTGGTCCCAGCCGGCCCCACACCCCACGGTTCCTTATTATTTTATTATTATTATTATTTCTCTAATTTCATGAAAAAACTCCTTGATTTCATGGTATTTTTTGCACAAATCATCATATAATAATAAAATAAAATAAAATAATGAAAACTTGTGGGACCGGGCCACTAGCCGGCCGGCCATGCCCTAGCCGGTCCCACACTCCCTTTGTTTTATTATTTTATTATTATTTATCCTATTTTTCCTTGAATTCATCAAATTCCTTGATTTTATGGTATTTCTCTCAAATTAGGAAAAATTCCCTCAAATCATCAAAAATACCTAAAAATATTAAAAAATTATGAAAAACTTGGGACAGGTCCATAGCCGGCTGGCCATGCCTCCATGGTCCCACACGCTCGTGTTTTTATTATTTTAATATTTTTCTTCCATGAACTCATGAAAACTCCTTCAATTCATGGAAACTCCCTAAATTCATCAAATTTCTCAAAATTCATGAATTTTTCATAAAATCATCAAAATATTATAAAATTAAGGAAAAGGCACCACGGGACTGTGGTCACGACCGGACGACCATGCCTTGACCACGGCGGTCCCCACGCCTCCCCATTCCTTATTTTATAATTATTTTTCATCATCTCATGGTGTTTTCCTCAGTTTCGTCGAAACCCTAATTTTGACATATTTTCTCGAATGGATGCTCAATTGCACGCCAGAAAATATCAAAATTCTCAGGACTGAGACGCGGATGCCTTGGGGACATGAGTACGCTATCTTGACCGACCAAGATTGGATCTTTGGCTCACGGAAGCCGGTCCCATCAATTTTCACAGTTTTGACCTAATTTGCACAATTGCTCGTATTAGGTCCAAAACTCTTCCAAACACTTTGGATTTTCATGAAGTGATCGTCAGGCGGTCACGTGACAACCCAGGGACGGTTTCATGATTCCATGGTCGGTCCCTCGCCTCGTCATAATTAATTAGGTTTTCTCACCTAAGGCTCAGACGAGCATTTTTGAATAAATGATTAAGCCATCATTTAATCATTCTTCCACCAACAAATCGTCAACTCTTCAGGAGTTCTTCATATTTGCTCACGTGAGCATATAGAAACTACATGGTTGATCCACGGTCCCATATAGTCGCTCCCTCCTTCGTCCTATGGTTAAACTTCTGACGAACCATGAATTGATCACCAATTGATCAAATTAGGGTTTCTGAACCCAAGGATCATCATTCCAGATTCCAACCTTAATAATTTTACGACGGCCTCGTGGTCATTAATTTTATTAATTATGCTCGGTTCAACGACCAGTATTCTAATTAATATTTTTGGTGCGCTGCCAATAATCCATCAGATGAGCAACACATGCTCAGACGATCAAATATTCAACAATTCATCACATGAGCAACACTTTCTCAGATGATAAATATTTGCTCAAACCAAGGAATATTGGTTCAACAATCAATATTCAACATCCATCAAATGAGAAATACTTGCTCACTTCATCGTAAGAATTATACCTCTGTCTCATGACATGTTCAATTCATGAGTTTCAGAACATCATGTTCGACACTCAGCAACTACATTGACTCATCTTCCCATCAAACCACGAAGTCATCAATTGACTAACAAACCACGAGACGTCAATCGTGTCACTTGGGGGGATATCACTTAGGGTTTTGGTCTGGCGGTCTACGGCACGTGTGTTCAAACACACGATGGAATGTGAGGAAGTCGTGCAGTCAGTTGAAGGAATTCACGAGGTAGTGGGTGGAAAATCGACCAAGTCTCCACATGTTGAGCAACTGGTTTCAAACACGATCTCCACTTTCCCACTCCTTGATCCATCAACTGTCACACTTCATGGGATCATGGTGTCTAAAATTCCAGCAATATAAATAAGTCTCTGAATCATGATTGAAACATCAGCAGTATCATCAATCTCACGTCTCATCGATAACACGAGATCATCAACTCATCAATTGAGCAACTACTCTCGATTGAGAAATTTAAATCATTCATAGCTTATCATATTCAGAATTCACACGCCCACAATATTTGATTACCATTGATTCCACACATTTCCCAGCTTCCCTCCTACAGATTAACCCATCCTCTCTTGTGACCGAATTTACTCTGGAACGGTCATTGTCTTGATTTAGGCCGGAGTACTACAGATTGATCTCTCGAATCTAAATCACCCCCTTTGCAGCGGTGCATCTGTGTGAGGTTTAACATTTCGCTCGGATCGAGGAGTATCCTCCGTACGGTCGTCTCCTCAATTCCTTAAAAACCAGCAAATTGTTTTTCCACATCTACAGATTGGCGACCACAGTGGGAGATTAATCTCTCGGTTGCAATCTCAAGCTTTCGCAAGATGGTTGATCTTAGGTCACGCACGATCGCAGATCCTAACATAAATGATGCTAACACTAGCAACGACACTAATAATGATATTCCAGAAACCATTCCTGCTTCCAACAATGGCGGTGGCGTCACTCCTCATCAGACTGGAGCACATTCCTGTTTGGTCGTTCTCTTGAGGAAATCAGAGAAAACCCACCTACCATTGCTGATCTCATCAAAGTGCAAGAGACTCTTGCAAAGAATCAAACCGATATGGCTACAGCACAGAAGGATCTATTTAATCAACTGAAGGCTCTCACTGATACAATGTCATGGAAGACCCAAGGAAAAAGAAAAGAGAAGGAAAAATCCTCAGACGCTGATCCTGAGGTAATTTCGATTCATACATTAGATGATGATGAAGTCTGCAAAGCTGCGAATGATCCATCGGCGAAGGAGTCATCAAACTTCATCACTCGGGAGGATTCGGAACGCATTCTGGAGAACCGTGGAAAGGACAAGACCCCACATGTCCATCTTCACCATCCTCCATACCCTGCTGCTACGCAGAGGATTCCTCTTCCAAAAGGTTATATCTCTCCAACCTTTACTTTGTACGACGGAACCGGCAATGCTCGGGAACATGTTTCTCGGTTCCTGGAAGCTTTGGGTGAACATGAGCATAACCATGTTGTTCGCCTCAAAGAATTTTCAAAATCCTTGAAAGGGAGAGCATACACCTGGTACAACAACATCGCACTAAGAACTATCAACGGTTGGGGATAAATGGTTAATGCTTTCTATATGAAGTATTTATTCGTTTCAGAGCAAATTACCCTCTCTGATCTAGGAAGGATGTTTCAAAGGAACAACGAACATCCTAACGATTATGTGAAAAGGTTCAGAGTTCAATCGTTGGATTGCCATGATCTGAACGTCACGGAGCAGCAACTGGTAGACTTTTGTATCAACGGCATGATCCCGGTCTACAGAGCTTTATTGGAAATATCTGTTTCCAGACCTTCTCAGAGCTTCATGAAGCGCGAAGAGATCGGCAACTACTGCACATGCCTTACTGGAAAGAACAAAAGCTACAAAGCCTGAAGAACCGCGAGACACTCGAGGTAGCAGAGTCTGATCAAGAAGAAGTAAAACCTCCAGCCTTCCACAAACACTGTTGCATAAGGGAGCAAACGGAAAGCCAAACCTCCGCGCAAGCATACCTCAGCTCCTTCAAAAGCACAAAGGAAGGATAAGCAAGATGCACAAGCCTCTGACCAACGCACAAGAGTTCCTGATCAAGAAGCACCTGACTTTCCTTTTTCCATTAAAGAGGTGATCGAACTCCTGGATGTCTGGGTCCAAGATGGTGCAATCAAGTTTCCATATGTCAAGAAAGAACCAACTGAAGAAGACATGGAAAGTCCTCGTTACTGCCGCTTCCACAGGTTCGTCAATCATCCCACAAGCGACTGCGGAGTTTTGAAGCACATTTTAAAAGAAAAGTTTGATCCACAATAGCTTCAACTGGGGACTGAAGGAGTACACAAGAATCCTCTCCCAGTCAAAACCTTACACACTCTGAACAACCTATCAAAGAGGCAGTTCAATCCTTGGTCGAACATGAGTTGCGTTATCTGTCGAAGGCACAAAGGAGAGACATATTCACAATACTGAACCACATCGTGTCAAGAAGTCCATTCCGAAAATACTTCTTGAGCCTCCAACCGCAAACCAAGATATGTACGACTGGGGACTGCTTACCACAGTCAATCTTAGAAGAAACGAATTTGGAAGAACGTTGATCGATGCTGACACCTCCATCAAAAAAATTCCACTGAAAACCATCGGATCCACATGCATCACTCGACAATAAGATACTCATGCTCCATCTCAATCAGAAACCTTGAAGGAGCGCTCGGAAATACTTATGGCTACATCATTCTCAAAGTGAACATAAGTTCAACCTGGACAGAAACCAAGTTTCACATAATCAATCAAGAAGATCCGAGATATGACATGTCCTTCAGACGAGCGTGGATCCATGCTGAAAAGATGAGTACTTACAAAGCGCCTTTGGTTACATATCTCTCCAACGAAGAAAGTTCTAATCCAGAAGATTTGACGGACATTCCTTCATCAGAGTACTTTGAGTAATTTCGACGAGGTTGAAGCAAGAACCTGCAAAATATGCATAGACATTCATCAAGAGGTTCCGCTCTCAGGAAAGTCTCATTCCATGTCTATGTCATTTATTTCCCCACATGCTATCCTAGCATGGGGACTTAATTATGCTAGCAACTCTACAAGACGTTATGAATGGTAGCTTCACCGCATTAGTATTTTACCAAGTGGTTGAATCTGACGTTTCTCCGAATCAAGCACTGGAGTATTCATTATTGACGTCCAAACATGGCAAAGAACACTTTGGGCGTTTCTCCTGCAAGTCCATGTGTTCCACAAAATCAGAAAGCTCTGATGTCTGCACAAGTGTCGAATCCCACTACTGCAACGAAAGGGATGTTGAATCAACAGAAGATACTCCATGGCCGAGACGATCAAACCCCTAAGACATTTGATGCTTAAGGAATATACATTTCAACGCTCAAGCATCTAAAAAAGCCATCAAATTGTACTCCCAATCAAAGAGTACAGCTTCAGCACAAATATCTCGACGATGACACATTGATTCAACACCAGTACGATCAAAGTGTAACTAAACGATAAGTCTTCATTATCCCATGATAAGACTTCTGAAGCATATGCAACATCATGGACGGCGCTAACTCCTTCAATATACACCGGGCAACCTGAGGTGATTCCGTGAAACTTCATCAACGGGTTTTCGCTGTGTCACAAGCCCCTGCATGATTGAGGAACTTTCTCTCTTCACCAATCACATCCAGTATGAAAACTCTTGATGCCATCTACCGCAACAATGTCGACTCACTGACAAAGCCATTTCGTGGTAAAGTTATGCTTTCAGGAGCATTCAGGTTGAACTCTCAGTACAACTTCATCTTACGGACGCTCAACTCATCAACTAGTTCGTGAATGTAAAAGGCTCACTGGATGAAGTAGCAAAGATTATATCTATAATCATGGTTCTAGCCTTTTCGGTCTTTGGAGCAACTTCATTCATATTCTTCAACACGACATCACTGGTGGTGAAAGGAGTGTCACCTTCCACTTCTTTCCTGATAGCATCAATCTTTTGACGAAGCCATTTCAGATTGAAGCCAAGTTCTTCAGCTTTCTTCAAGTTGTACTCCCAATCAAAGAGTACACCCAGGTGACAGTATTTCCAGATGTGATGCGGATATCATTAATAACACGCAAGATGGCTTCTACTTGCCTTGTCAAGAAATAACTATGCTCCGGATCCTTGGTAACGACAATGTGCCCATACGTCTTCCACGGTTTCTTGTACATAGCAATATATCTAAATCCACCAACAAACCTGCGATATGGGAGTATCTCACCAAGTGAAGGAGTAAAAGCAGTCCCTGCATTGGGATACTCATGCACTATTATCCGGTTCTCAGTCGCTGGAGAAGCGTCAGCAATCATAGGAACAACTTCGGTTGAAACAGCTTCTTCCATTCTCAATTCGGGTTCCACCATCCCACGCAAAATTGGAGTTTCAGTCACCTCCACGGCATCAACAACAAGCTTTCCATGACCTTGAGGTACATGGATGGAGGTCTCATTATCAACGACTCCATAGTTGCTCAAGTCATCATTGTTGGATCCATTATTCCCAACTTCAGCATTTGGCACCTAATGTGAAGATTACATGGGATTAGAATGATTCAAGCGTGGAAACCCAACACCACCATAAAATTCAGAATGTAAGTTAACTAACATCATCTAAGTTCTTTATTATGCACCCAAGACATGCGCAAATAGTGTAGGTGTCATGAAACATGTTTTCAAACAAGCTCAACTGAAGAGATTTTACACTGCCATGTGTTCAACGGAGAACTGGGATCAATTGTTAAGGAATTTAAGGTTTGGTCATATACCATTATATTCGTATGGATGTTTACTACAACATATCAAAATTTCATAGCAATCGGATGAACGAGCTAACAGATGTGGCCAAAACATCGGACAACATGCAATCTGGGAAAGTTCTGAAGGTCTCCTGGAAGTTCACTATTTCGCCTTTTTCAGGCCCTAAACATGATCAAAATTCAAAGAGCTTCTTTGATTAAATCTTGGAAATTTCCTGGGCTTGAAGATACATATGCAAACCGAGAAAATCTGACTTCGGACGAGGATTCTACATCGTTTCTAGTAAAATCTAAAGTCTGAAATTTTCTGGTGACGTATTTCGGAAAAGTTATCCATAAATTCACATGGATTTTCATTCATTCATTCACGAATCAGCTATATCATACTTCTTTGAAGAAATTACAGGAGATATACTTACTAAGGGAGTCTCTAAATCATTTGAAGCCTCGACAATGCCAGAATCTCCGTTGACAACACCACTATCTCCATTCGATTCGGGATTTCGGGAATTCTCCATATTCCCATGTCCCAAAGAAGAGTGCGCTTCATCAACATGCTTCTTATCTACAATGGTTTCTTCCTGGATTCATCAACAAAAGTTATTATTATTTCATTCAAGGAGATGCCGTGATCACCTGCACGAAAGATATATTTACATTGACTTCTTCATCAGTACTGGATTCCTGAATTGTTCGCCTGGGAACAAGTTGAAGACCGTAAATCGATGAACAAAAGGTCTGAAAAGAAATAACAAAACCTTGGTCTCGTGATCCTAATTGCACGGGCAGGAAAAAGTCATGATGCAAGGAGCGCTAACAACTCACCAAAGAAACGGCTGGGAACTGCACGTCATTTGCTAACATCCTGTAGTCCTTACTTCTAGGTGCTCCGCCCCGAAGACTTTCTTCCATTTCCGAGGAGTCTACATTGTTCTGAAACCTCACTACACGATCATCCTATGAGATAGTTGATGAAATAACCAGGAGTACAACTCAGTATGAAGGATCTCTCACCATCACTCAGAGGTCCCAGAAGTACCATTTCTTAAAGTTGCACCCGCGGAGATGTCATCCCTGGAAACATCGTCTTTGAAAGTGTCATCATGGGAGTCAGTCATTATTTCAAAGTGGCTGTGACAGATGCACAACATGCGCATCATTCAAAGCGCAGGATTCAACAAAACAACGAATCATGGAATAAATATGCTCACATCAGCGTCTGCAAAAATGGTAACTTTCAACTCTTACCTGTACCTGTTTACTATTCCACTAACATCACATGAGTCAATACTTCAAATCTTGCTCGTTCCTTCAAACCTGCTAAGACGAGCAAAATTCTGACATGATTTTCATAAAACCGTGAACAACCCACGTAAATTTTACAATGTGAACATTCACTGGTTTCTCAAAATCTGGACAGACGTCCATTCTACGATTGTGAAAACTCACATATAAACATTATTTTACCATGTATAATGGTCTACATTCAACAGTTGTTCAAAATGAAAACATGATTTTACAAACTGTATAAATATTTAACGTGAAACTCACGTAAATTTGGAAAATATATATCTATATATTTTTGCTCCCTCGCACGAGCATCTGTCTCTGAAGCGAGAGTATATTCTCAAAGATTTCTGAAAGCTCGAGATAAAATTTTTTCATGAAATCTCATAAACAAATTTTATTACTAACAGACGCACGTCTATTTAAAAAAAAAAACTTTTTCTCTCGTACGAGCATCCACCTTTGAAACGAGAGTTTATTCCACTTTGCGAAATCTCACATATTTAAAAAATAAAATTTTGTTTTTCGTGAAAGCTCATAGAAAATTTTTTTATCATTAGACTCAGGTCTATTTTGTTGTTTCTTAAACTAACGAACGAATGAGCGTCCGTGCTAAAACGGATTCCTTTATTGGGCCCGTCCCGCGAATCCTGACCGACCACGGACTCGTCGTCTAAACCAGCGGTTCAACACCAATTTATGCTCATCAAACGACACTCCAATCATCACATTGAAGTCTTCATCAAGTCGTGGTTTTCTCATGCTCTCTAAATCCGGTAGCGTCTCAACTTACGACTAAGTTCAATTACTGGTATTGTTATTTATGGCCGGAAAATCACCATTTAATGCTGACTGAGGAACACAGCTTTCCTCATTAAGCAGGGGACTTAATGTAGATGGTGGATTTTTGAAAAGTGCTAAAATCGTAAACTCATAATTATACAAAGCTCTGCTCCAGCAATCAGACGTGAGTATTGAGACACGGGTCTCTCATCGAATTCTCAACGGAGAGTACTTTCCCTCGGAGTACATGTAGATATGCAGTCTCACGACTGGACAACGGCATATCTCATGAATACTGAATACTTTCAGTGATTATTTCTATATAGCATCACGAGATGGACGGCTCCTAGACAGCTTGCTCTGCTAGTATAGAGCGATGGCGTCTTCAGGAACAAACAACAAGTTTACCCTGACTATATAAAGGATATGACTTACCGGCAAGCTCGTATCAGGATAATTAATGCTCCTAGACAGCTTGCTCTGCTAGTATAGATCCATAAAGTTAATTATTCCTAATTGCAATCGCTCCTATCCATGGTCGAATCCACGACTGGTCCCATGGAATGACAATAACAATTGTTCTGATTCTATGATCGAATCCATGACTTGATCTCATAGAATAACAATAACTATATTATCTCATTACTCGGATTTCATGATCGAATCCACAACTGGTCTCATAAATGGTAATAGATAAACATTAATTACTCCGATTCTATGGTCGAATCTACGATCCCATGGAATGGTAATGCTCACTTTATTATTCTGAATTTGTAGTCGAATCCTCGGCTGATCCTATGAATTAATAATAAACATCTTATTACTCAGTTTTGTGAATTATTCTCCACTGAATTCCACAATTAGTAATAAATAATCAATAACCAGGCGTCTGAGCTACCTCTAAGTAAGCCCCGATTCAAATGGTGAAAGTGTATTCAACGACGATACACTAACAGTCACCGCACGAACAAGTATTTCAAAATACAACGAAACGATGAACCTATGCAAAATAGGGAAGAAAATAATAAATAATTAAAAATATTGACCAAGGTGCTGGGAACACGGACACACGACCTACCGACCGTGTTGTGGTCAGTTCCACGCCAGTTTTATATTTTTAATACATTTTTATTATTTTCCATGATTTGATGAAAATTCTCTCATCTGATCAAATCTCCTTCGTCTCGAGGAAGCTCCTCGGTTTCATGGTACTTCCATAAATCCATAACAAATAATATAAAATTAAGGAAAAGAGTGTGGGGCGTGACCATTGGCCAACCGGCCATGCCTTGGTCCCAGCCGGCCCCACACCCCACGGATCCTTATTATTTTATTATTATTATTATTATTTCTCTAATTTCATGAAAAAACTCCTTAATTTCATGGTATTATTTGCACAAATCATCATATAATAAAAAAATAAAATAAAATAATGAAAACTTGTGGGACCGAGCCACTAGCCGGCCGACCATGCCCTAGCCGGTCCCACACGCCCTTTACTTTATTATTATTTTATTATTATTTATCCTATTTTTCCTTGAATTCACAAAATTCCTTGATTTTATGGTATTTTTCTCAAATTAGGAAAAATTCCCTCAAATCATCAAAAATACCTAAAAATATTAAAAAAATTATGAAAAACTCGTGGGACTGGTCCATAGCCGGCCGGCCATGCCTCCATGGTCCCACACACCCATGTTTTTATTATTTTAATATTTTGCTTCCATGAACTCATGAAAGCTCCTTCAATTCATGGAAACTCCCTAAATTCATCGAATTTCTCAAAATTCATGATTTTTTCATAAAATCATCAAAATATTATAAAATTAAGGAAAAGGCATCACGGGACCGTGGTCACGGCCGGCCGACCATGCCTTGACCACGGAGGTCCCATGCCTCCCCATTCCTTATTTACAATTATTTTTCATCATCTCATGGTGTTTTCCTCAGTTTCGTCGAAACCCTAATTTTGGCATATTTTCTCGAATAGATGCTCAATTGCACGCCAAAAAATATCAAAATTCTCAGGACTGAGACGTGGACGCCTTGGGAACACGAGCACGCTATCTTGACCGACCAAGATTGGCTCTTTGGCTCACAGAGGCCGGTCCCATCAATTTTCACAGTTTTGACCTAATTTGCACAATTGCTCGTATTATGTCCAAAACTCTTCCAAACACTTTGGACTTTCATGAAGTGATAGTCAGACGGTCACGTGACAAACCAGGGACGGTTTCATGACTCCATGATCGGTCCCTCGCCTCGTCATAATTAATTAGGTTTTCTCACCTAAGGCTCAGACGAGCATTTTTGAATAAATGATTAAGCCAGCATTTAATCATTCTTCCACCAACAAATCGTCAACTCTTCAGAAGTTCTTCGTATTTGCTGACGTGAGCATATGGACACTACATGGTTGATCCACGGTCCCACATAGTCACTCCCTCCTTCGTCATATGTTTAAACTTCTGACGAACCATGAATTGATCATCAATTGATCAAATTAGGGTTTCTGAATCCAAGGATCATCATTCCAGATTCCAACCTTAATAATTTTACGACGTCCTCGTGGTCATTAATTTTATTAATTATGCTCGGTTCAACAACCAATATTCTAATTAATATTTTTGGTGCGCTGCCAAAAATCCATCAGATGAGCAACACACGCTCAGACGATCAAATATTCAGCAATTCATCACATGAGCAACACTTGCTCAGATGATAAATATTTGCGCAAACCAAGGAATATTGGTTCAACAATCAATATTCAACGATCCATCGAATGAGCAGTACTTGCTCACTTCATCCTAAGAATTATACCTCTGTCTCATGACATGTTCAATTCATGAGTTTCAGAACATCATGTTTGACACTCAGCAACTACATGGACTCATCGTCCCATCAAACCACGAAGTCATCAATTGACTAACAAACCACGAGACGTCAATCGTGTCACTTGGGGGGATATCACTTAGGGTTTTGGTCTGGTGGTCTATGGCACGTGTGTTCAAACATACGATGGAATGTGTGCAAGTCGTGCAGTCAGTTGAAGGAATTCACGAGGTAGTGGGTGGAAAATCGACCAAGTCTCCACATGTTGAGCAACTGGTTTCAAACACGATCTCAACTTTCCCACTCCTTGATTCCATCAACTGTCACACTTCATGGGATCATGGTGTCTAAAATTCCAGCAATATAAGTAAGTCTCTGAATCATGATTGAAGCATCAACAGTATCATCAATCTCACGTCTCATCGACAACACGAGATCATCAACTCATCAATTGAGCAACTACTCTCGATTGAGAAATTTCAATCATTCAGAGCTTATCATATTCAGAATTCACACATCTACAATCTTTGATTACCATTGATTCCACACATTTCCCAGCTTCCCTCCTACAGATCAACCCATCCTCTCTTGTGACCGAATTTACTCTGGAACGGTCATTGTCTTGATTTAGGCCGGAGTACTACAGATTGATCTCTCGAATCTAAAGCACCCCCTTTGCAGCGATGCATCTGTGTGAGATTTAACATTTCGCTTGGTTCGAGGAGTCTCCTCCGTACGGTCGTCTCCTCAATTCCTTAAAAACCAGCAAATCATTTTTCCCCATCTACACCGTTCCTCACTCATTGGTACGTTTTTGTAAACCCATGGGCCGAAGTATGGTGTATCTCATTTGTAGAGGTGATGAGAACATCTTGTAGAAGACTTGAGATTGTGCCCGCCTGTTGTGGAAGCTTCGGAAAGACTTTCATGTGAACATATTTCATGTCTACACACCTTGATATGAATCATTAGTGCTTGGAGAAGTCTGATCCATCGAGTAACACTTCAGAGAATGGATAACTTATGAAGATGGTCATGAGAATGTTGCCCCTGAGACCGTCGTTGATGCTGGATTTTCTCCAGAAACGCTTGTTGATGCCGATACTATGGTCAGAGTTGCTCCAGAGACCGAAAAGGCTAGATCCATGATTATCGACATAGTCTTTTCTCCTTCATCCAGTGAGCCTTTACATTCACGAACTAATTGATGAGTTGAGCGTCCCTCAGATGAGGGTGTAGGGTTTAACCCAAATTCTCCCGAACGTTTAATGTGAAGTGCCTTGTCAGGGAATCGATGTTGTTACGGTAGATAGCAGTGGCAGTTTCCACTCTGGATGTAATCGGTGAAGAGAGAAATTTCCTCAGTCGTGCAGGGGCTTGTGATGTAGAGAGACCCGTTGATGAAGTTTCATGGAATCACATCAGGTTGCAATAACTTGTTATGTGGATAACATTTATTGAAATATAATTGATTTCTCCAATAAGATCAAGTCCCCGGTGTATATGTTGAAGGAGTTTGTGTCATCCATGGATGAATGATGTTGCATCTGCTTCAGAAGTCTTATCATGGGATAAATTCAGTTACACTTTGATCGTGCTGGTGTTGAATCAGTGTGTCATCGTCGAGATATTTGTGCTGAAGCTAGAGGCGCCATTATAGAAGGTGTACACTTTGATTGGGAGTACAATTTGAAGGATTCTTAGATGCTTGAGCGTTGAAGCATCATATCCCTTAAGATCTTAGGTTTGATCATCTCGGCCCTGAGTATCTTCTGTTTATTCAGTACTCCTTTTGTTGCAGTAGTGGGATTTAACACTTGTGCAGACATCAGAGCTTTCTGATTTTGTGGCACACATGAAAACTCCTGCAAGGCTACGTCCAAAGTGTTCTTTGCCAAGCTTGGACATCATCTCAGTAATTAATGTCTCAGTGTTCGATTCAGAGAAATGTTTGATTCAACCACTTGGTAAAATACTGATGCGGTGAAGCTACCATTCGTCTTGCAATAGCAGAGTTGCTAGCATATTAAGTTTCCATGCTAGGATAGCATGCGAGGAAATAAATAACACAGACATGGGAGGAATGAGACTTACCTGAGTGAAACCTCTTGATGAATGTCTATGCATCTTTTGAAGGTTTTTGCTTCAACCTCGTCAAAGTTCGAAATTCCTCCAGGTGCTCTGATGATGGAATGTCCACTTAATCTTCTGGATCAGAACTTTCCTCGTTGGAGAGATGTGCAACCAAATGCGTTTTGTCAGTGGTTATCTTTTTAGCATGAATCCACACTCGTATGAAGGCCATGTCATATCCTGAATCTTCCTGATTATGAGAAACTTGGTTTCTGTCCAGGTTGAACTTATGTTCACTTTGAGAGTGATGTAGCCACAAGTATCTCTGAGCGTTCCTTCACGGTTCCTTATTGAGATGAGAGCATGAGTAGCTTCTTGTCGAATGATGCCTGCGGCTCTGTGTGTGGTTTTCAGTGGAATGATGTTGATGGAGGTGGCAGCATTGATCAACGTTCTTCCGAATGCACATCCTCTGAGATGGACTGTGGTGAGAAGTTCCCAGTCGTACATTTCTTTGTCTATTACTGAAGGCTCAGGAAGTGTCTCCTGAATCAATAAACGCTTCCCTGACACGATTTGGTTCAATGCAGCAAACATGTCTTTCCTTTGAGCCTTTGATAAGTACAACAATTCACAGACATGTTCGATTAAGGATTGAACTGCTCCTTTGACTTGTGGCTCAGAGAGAGTGAAGGTTCTGACCGGTAGAAGATCTCTATGTACTCCTTCAGTCCCCAAGTTAAGCTCTCCTGATTCAATCTTTACCTTAAATATGCGTTTTAAGGTTCTGCAATCACTTGTGGGATGGTTGACGATCCTATCAAAGCGACAGTAACGAGGATTTTCCATGGCTTCTTCAGTTGGTTCTTTCATGACATATGGCAACTTGATCGCCCGTCTTGAACCCAGGCATCTAGCAGTTCAATAAATTCTTCAATGGGGAAGGGGAAGTCAAGTGCCTCTGGATCAGCTTCTGTGTGTTGAGCAGGAACTTGCATATTATCCTTCATTTGCGCCTTTGAAGTAGTTGAGGAAGTATGCTTGCATTGTGGCTCGGATTTTCGTTTGCCCCCTTCTGCAACATCGTTTGTGAAAGGTTGGAGGTTGTACTGTTTGTTGATAAAACGTCTTCTACCTCGAGTCTCCCGTGGTTCTTCGTTTTTTTTTTTTTTTAGTTTTAGCCCTCTCTAGTAAAGCAGGTGCAGTAGTCGCCGACCTCTTAGCTTCTTCATGAAGTTCGGAGAAAGTCTGGAACCTAAGATTTTCCAGTAAAGCTCTGTAAACTGGAATCATTCCGTTGATGCACAAGTCCACAAGTTGTTGCTCTGTAACATTTGTATCATGGCAGTCCAAAGCTTTAACTCTGAACCTTTTCACATAATCGTTAGGATGTTCGTTACTCCTTTGAAACATCCTTCCGAGATCAGAGAGGGTGATTTGCTCTGAAACGAAGAAATACTTTCTGTAGAAAGCATTAATCATTTATCCCCAACTTTTGATACTTCCTGGCGCGATGTTATTGTACCAGATATATGCCCTTCCTTTCAGAGACTTTGAAAATTCCTTCAATTAGACAATATGGTTGTGCTCATGTTCACCCAATGCTTCCAAGAATCGAGAAAAATGTTCTCGGGCGTTGCCCGTTCCATCATAAAGGGTGAATGTTGGAGAGGTGTAACCTTTTGGAAGAGGAATCCTTTGCGTAGCAGCAGGGTATGGAGGTTGGTGACGGTGGAAAGAAGACGTCTTGTCTATTCCACGATCCTCCAAAAGGCGTTCCAGGTTTTCACGAGTGATAAAACTGGACAGTTCTTCGCTGGTGTATTGTGTGCAGCCTTAGGAATTTCCTCATCACCAACTACATGGATCGGAGTGACTTCGGGATCAGCGTCTGAAGACGTTTCTTTAGATTTGCCTTTCTCCTGAGTTTTCTCTGACATCTTGTCTGGAAGAGTCTTGAGATAATTAAATAATTCCTTCTGAATAGTAGCCATGTCAGTCTGATTTTTGGCAAGAGTCTTTTGCACCTTCATGAGATCGCCTATGGTAGGCGGATTTTCTCTGATCTCTTCAGGAGACTGCCCAAAGAGTGGATTGTTGATAGCACCAGTACCGTCACTTGTAGGGGTGATCACCGGAGCACCAGTGCATGGAGGAGTATTAGTAACATGTGGCATGACATTGCTGGCCGGAGGAGAGGTATTAGCGGTACCACTAGAGCCTGCAACGTTGAGAGGAGTAGTACTTGCGATGGAAGTACCACTAGAACTTGAGATGTTAGAGTTGGGTGTTGAATTCGTATTGGTAACTGAAACAGACCTAAGATCGACCATTTTTGTGAGAATTGAGATTGTAACCGAGAGAATGATCTCCCACTGTGGGCGCCAATCTGTAGATGGGGAAAGACGATTTGCTGGTTTTTACGGAATTGAGGAGACGACCGTGCGGAGGAGACTCCTTGAACCGAGCGAAATGTTCAACCTCATACAGATGCACTGCAAGAAGGGAGTGCTTTTAATTCGGGAGATCAATCTGTAGGACTCCGGCCTAAACCAAGACAATGGTCGTTCCAGAGTCAATTCGGTCATAAGAGAGGATGGGTCGATTTTTAGGAGGGAAGCTGAGAAATGTGTGAGATCAATGGTGACCGAAGATCGTAGGTGTGTTGTGTATTATGCGTAAAGAAATAAGATAAGCTCTGATTGATTGAATTTTCTATGTTGAGAGTAATCGCTCAGACATTGAGTTGTTAATCTCGTGTTGTCTGTTTGACGAAAGATTGTCTTCTTTTCAATCATGATTCAAAGACTTATTTATATTGCTAGAATTGTAAACACCTTGATCCCATGAAGTGTGACAGTTGCTGGAGTCAAAGAGCCCTGGAAGTGAAAATCGTGTTAAAACCAGTTGATCATCGTGCAGAGACTTGGTTGATTTTCTACCCACTATTTTGTTAACTCCTTCAACTGATTGCACGACTTGCTCACATTCTCATCATGTGTATGAACACACGTTCCGTAGACCGCCAGACCAAAACCCTAATTAATATCCCCCCATGTAACACGATTGATGTCTCGTGATTGTAGAGTATGCAAGGTGACGTGTATTTAGTTAGTCAGTTTCTGACTTCATGGGACGATGAGTCCTTATATTGCTCAGTCGAACGTTATTTGCAAATGTTTTGAGACTCATGATTGAACGTGTTTGTTGAGATAAAATTATAATTGTCGAACAAATGTTGATAGTTAAGGTGAGCAAATATTGCTCATTCGATGGATCGTTGAATATTGATAGTTGAACCAATATTCCTTACTCTGAGCAAATATTGCTCATTTGAGAAAATGTTGCTCGTTTGATGAATTATTAGTAGCATGAACAAATAAAATATTATTTTAAGATACTGGCAACTGAACCGAGTATAATTAATGAAATGTTGATCATGAGATCGTCATAAAATTATTAGCGTTCGACTATGGAATTATGAACCTTGGACTCGAAACCCTAATTCGATCAATTGATGGTTTATTGAAAATTAACCACGGAGTGAAGTAGGGACCGGCTACATGGGATAATGGGTTGAACATGTAGCGCCCAGATGCTCGAGTGAGCAAATACCAAAGTCTCTTGAAGACCAGTTGGTGAAAAGATGATTAAATGCTGGTTTAATCATTTATTCAAACAATGTTCGTCTGAACCTTAGGTGATAAAACCTAATAAATTATGAAGAGATGAAGGACCGACCAAGGGGTCATGAAAACCGTCCCTGGTTGGTCACGGGATCGACTGACGATCGTTTTATGAAATTCAAAAATTGTTTGGAAGAGTTTGAACCTAATGTGAACAAATTAGGTCAAATGATGAAAGTATGTAGGACCGGACTCTTACAAGCCAAAGAGCCGACCTTGGTCGGTCAAGGTAATATGCTTGCGTCGCCACAGTGTCCGTGTCTCAGTCCTGAGAGTTTTGATATTTTCTGATGTGCGTTTGAGCAACATTTTGAGAAAATATGAAGAAACCAAGGATTTTGCTGAAACTGAGGAAAACTTCATAAGATGAAGGAAATAATAATAATAAATTAAGGAATCATGAAGTGTTGGACCGGCTATGGCCAAGGCATGGCCGGACGGCCAAAGAGCCCGGTATCAGGGCACTTTTCCTAATTTTATGCTATTTTTCATGATTTTAGGGAAATATCATGAAATCAAGGAGTTTGTTGAAACCAAGGAGTTTTGTTGAAATCAAGGAGTTTACTTGAAGTGAAGGAGTTTCCATGAGATGAAGGAAACAAATAATATTAATAATAATAAAATAAGGGTGTGTGGGACCGGATTGGGCATGGTCGGCCGGCTAGGGCCCGGTCCCGTGAGATTTCCCTAATTTTATGTATTATTTCATGATTTGAAGGAAATATCATGAAAACAAGGAATTTCATGGAATGAAGGAATCATAAAAAAAATAAAAAATAAAATAAGGGGCGTGTGGGACCTCTAGGGCATGACCGGCCGGCTAGGGCCCGGTCCCACGAGTTTTCCTAATTTTATATTATTTTTCATGACTTGAAGGAAATATCATGGAATTAAGGAGTTTTCATGAGATGAGGGATATAATAATAAAATAATGAGGAATCATGAGGTGTGGGACCGGCCACGACTAGGGCATAGCCGGACGGCTAGTAGACACGGTCCCACGACACCTTTCCCAATTTTATATTACTTCCTTGATACGAAGAAAACACCATGAAACTGAGGAGTTTCCTTAAAACGAAAGATATTTGTTCAAATAACGGGATTTTTCATGAGATCAAGGAAAATAATAAAAATATGATATATAAAATTGGGCGTGGGACTGGTCACGACACGACACGGCCGGCCGGCCGGTGGGCCTAGTCCCCCAGCGCCTTGATTAATATTTTATTATTTATTATTTTCTTCTTATTTTTTCATAGGTTCATCGTTCCTTCATGTGTTTGGAATGCTCGTTCGTGCGTTCAGGTGCTTGTTAGTGCATTATTGCTGAGTACACTTGCACCATTTTGGTCGGGGCTTATTCGATAATGGCTCAGATGCCCGTGTGTTGAATATTTATTACTAACCCATGGAATTCTGCTGGGAAGAACCATGGATTGAAGTAACAAAATATTATGAAAAACGTGGAATATTTTCCAGGGATTCAGTTAATGAATCTAATGATTTAGGAATAATTAATTGATGGCTCTATACTAGTACGATCGTCTAGGAGCATTAATTATTCAGGAATTGAGCGATATGAGCTTGTTGAAGCGTCATATTTCTTTTATATAGTCAGGGAAAACATTGTTACATCCTGAAGACGTTATTGCTCTATACTAGCAGGCAAGCTGTCTAGGAGACGTCCAATCTTTCGATTTTGTGTAGGAATAATTACTGAAATTGCTCAGTGTTCATGAGATATGGCGTTGCCTCATCTGAGAGAATACATATCTACATACACTCTGAGAGACAATATTCTCAGTCAGAGATTCATGTGGCATGAGCTTTCATGCTTCGATGAGAGACATGAGCCTCAATACTCATCTGATTGCTGGATCAGGAGCACGTATAATTATGGTTTTACGATTTTATCCCTTGTCGAAAATCCACCATCTACACATGCATATGCATGGTTTCTAGGTTGAGGCAAGTCATGCATTTGTCGAGGCTTTAGTTGATCAGGTGTGTCTGGAAGCTATCTTGCATCTTTTCCTTGTCATGGACATGGTTACCCTTGGTTGTGACTCTACCTCGGTCTCGGTCGAGGCTCAACATCCTTTTTGGTCGAGGCCAAACCTCCATCTCGGTTGCAGCCTCATCTCCGTCTGATTTGAGGATTAACCTATGTTGTGGATGCGGTTTTACGTATATATGTTTGAGTTGAGGACTGAGCTTCATCTTTCTTGAAGGCCGAGCTTTGTCTTGCTTCAAATTTTTGAAATTTACTTCTTTTTTTTTTTATGGAAAGAGGGGTTTTCATAAACCCCTAAATTTGATTATTTGATTACCTCCTTCAAATTGAGGTTTAGATTGTTACATGGCAGAAGTGGTAGACAGACATACCATCATGTTTCATCATTATACATTGCACACTGATACAACTAATTTACAGTGTGAATTTTTTGATCTACGTGAAACCGAATAAAATGGAAAAGACTAATCTAAATAATGGTATTTTGATTATTCCAACCATTTAGAGACTTCTTCTTTGTTAAGGTAAAATCCTTTTCAGAAGAAGTAGTTTGCGCTAATCTTCATGATCACGATCCATTCCAGTAACCATTGATCTTCTTTATATAAATCTTGATCATCGTCACATCCGAATCAATCGTCTTCAAAGATATGCTTCAATGTCTCTTCGGATTTCAATATAATATCCCTATGGCTATAACAAAACGCATTAATGGCAAATTAGAATCGAAATTAGTTTAAGGCATGAAATAATCATTATATACACAGGATAACATAAAAATAATATCCAAAACCTAAATAACGATGTGATTTTTTATTGAAGCAGGAAAATAACTATTGTTAGAGCACTGCTCGGTCGAAGTTGCAAGCTTTGTTGTCTCAATCTTGTTTGTCAAGTTTAGGTGATCAAAACTATAAGTCTTGATTTCTAGTCTACTTATATCTACGTCTCGGATTAGGATAGAATGTGTAGTTGAGCTTTAGACTTCACGACGTTCATCGATTGAAAAAGAAGATCTACTGAGGAGAGCTTGGAGGAAATTCATCAACAAAAGGTATGTGGAGACTAAAACTTATCTATCACTCAGAATTCTATTCTACTCTATCTTTTATTGAGACTAAGTCGTATAACTATATATATTTTTACATTATACACATTTGATATTTCAAGCTGACTTTAACTCGCTTATATCTTTCTCGAAATATGTGTTGGAAGCTTTTTGCTTTAGCTACATTCATCATTATTCTTGCCGAGTTTAGTTGGAAAAAAATTATTTGTTAGAAACTAAATAATGAGTCAAAAGATAATCATGTGAAAATTGCCTTGAAATATCTTACATGATTTGTGTGAGACTCGGAATGTTTTGTATTGATCATTCGATCACTTGAAAATTACTTATAAACTAATAGTTTATGTGAGACATCTATTGTCGTCTTTTAAGGATGTTTCAATGATTGAATTGGGAGTTTAGAATAATTAACCATTGTTTGGATATAACACAGTATGCATACCAGTATGCAAACTATTGTTGTATGATTCAGGTCCGGAAATCAAGTTTGCATACCAATATGCGAACGGTTTTAACTGTTAAAGTCCGGGAACCAAGTACGCATACCAGTATGCGAATGGTTCTACCTGAGTTAGGTCTGGAACGACAGTATGCACACCGATTTGCGAACTGTCGGACAATACCAAAGTCCGGAACTTAAGTTTGCATACCCGTTTGCAAACTGAGTTGGTTTAAGTTCTAAAATCGGTTAAGTACAATTTCATACTCATGAACAAATACATTTATAAATTAAGGAATGCAATCTTTGCAAACCGTGGCTAAATTTTCATTAATTGATTCTCTTGAATCAATCCAATTTTGTTTCAATTGTGTATTGTATACTTTTATGAGAATATAAACAATTGAACAACTCTATGAGTAACACAATTAGATTCATTTGATTATCATTTGATCTAGAAGTGTTAGATGAATGTGATTAATAGAAACGTGTTCATATGGCTAACTTCGGTTAAATATTGTTGAGCCAACTCAATATACACGTTTAGGTACGGTTACACATATCTAAATGAAGGTATATTTCATTTCTGTGTAACAAGCTAAGACCATCTAACGGTGGAGAGATATTGCTTTTGGTTTTAAGCAAACTTAGATTGAATCTTAAATCAAGATTTGTTTAATGGTGAATATTGATTGCTTTGTTTCAAAGCTATCAAACCCTGATTTGAAGACTATATAAGGGAGAACTCTAGCAACTGGGAAACCTAATCCCCATACCTCATGTGTGTTTCTAGTTGCGTACTAGAGTCGATTGTCCTTTAACCTATGTTTTTCCTAAAACCATTATAGGTTAACGACTTGAAGATTTCATTGGGATTATGAAGCCAAACCCAACTATTTTCTCTGTAGTTGCATGTTCTGATCTTACTTGTTCTATCGTATTGAGTATTATCTTCTCTAAGACTTCATTGGGATCATTCTTTGTGATTCCACAATAACTTGTTCTACTACCATATAGTTAAGTTATTGTTAGGTGATTGATATTTCTAGGATGTTCTTCTGGAATATAAGACCGGATTATCAATTGGTTCTTGTTCACCTTGATTTATCAAAAGACGGAACAAAAACTTCGTAGGTATTTCCGTGGGAGACAGATTTATCTATCATAATAGACTTTTCTATGGGAGACAATTTTTTTTATAAAGTCTTCGATTTTTGGTCGTAGCAATTCTTAGTTGTGGGTGAGATCAGCTAAGGGAATCAAGTGCGTAGAGTCCTGCTGAGATTCAAAGGATTAAGGAATGCGTCTGTAACTTAATCGGTGTGAGACTTGATTAGGGCTCAACTACATTCCAGTCTGAAGTTAACTTGTAGTAGGCTAGTGTATGTAGCGGCTTAATACAGTGTGAAAAAGAGGGGGTCTAACAACCACACCCAATATTTCGTTTAGGCAATCTGTATGGACTAACTCCAATATATTTCCAAGAAAATCAACTAGACAGTCAGACTCAATCAAGGAAAATACATCCAAGAGTTATATCTCAATTTCTCAAATCAATCTGCAATCGAACAAATAGAAATATGTGAGCTGGATTAATATGATAAATAACTTGGATGGTACCAAAGACCAATATCCGAGCGTGAATCAATTTCAATCAACAACCAAAGTTTGGATTCACCAATTGATAGAACTACGCACAACCTGTGATATTTCAATTATATAAAAATATAATGCGGAAAACAAATAACACAGTCACCATAAATTTTGTTAACAAGGAAACCGCAAATGCAGGAAAACCCTGGGACCTAGTCCAAATTTGAACACCATATTGTATTAAGCCGCTACAGACTCTAGCCTACTACAAGTTAACTTCGAACTGGAATGTAGTTGAGCCCTAACCAATCTCATACTGATTAAGGTACAGTTGCGTTCCTTACGCATATGAATCCCAGCAGGACTCTATGCACTTGGTTCCCTTAGCTGATCTCACCCAGAACTAAGAGTTGTTACGACCCAAAGCCAAAGATAGAAATCCGTGAGCCTGATTATTATGTGAAATAACTTGAACGGTACCAAAGACCAATGTTCAAGTGTCAATCAATGTAAATCAACAACCAAAGGTTGGATATTCTAATTGATTGATCTTAACGCATAACCTGGGTGATATTTCAATTATATAACAAAATATAATGCGGAAAAGAAATAACATAGACGCCGGAATTTTGTTAACGAGGAAACCGAAAATGCAGAAAAACCCCGGGACCTAGTCCAGATTGAACACACTGTATTAAGCCGCTACAGACACTAGCCTACTACAAACTAACTTCGGTCTGGACTGTAGTTGAACCCAAATCAATCTCACACTGATCCAAGGTAGAATTGCGCTCCTTACGTCTCTGATCCCAGCAGGATACTACACACTTGATTCCCTTAGCTGATCTAACCCACAACTAAGAGTTGCTACGACCCAAAGTTGAAGACTTTAATAAACAAATCTGTATCACACAGAAAAGTCTACCATAATAGATAAATCTGTCTCCCACAGAAATACTTACAAGTTTTTGTTCTGTCTTTTGATAAATCAAGGTGAACAAGAACCAATTGATAACCCGGACTTATATTCCCGAAGCACAGCCTAGTATTATCAATCACCTCACAATAATCTTAATCGACGAGGCGAAAGAAGATATTGTGCAATCACAAACGATGAGACGAAGATGTTTGTGACTACTTTTATATCTTGCCTATCGGAGATATTAATCTCAAACCAATCGTTACGATTGTACTCAACATGATAGAATCAGCAAGATCAGATCACACAACTACAAGAAAGTAGTATCGGTCTGGCTTCACAATCCCAATGAAGTCTTCAAGTCGTTAACCTACAGGGTCTCGAGAAGAAACCTAAGGTTAAAGGAGAATCGACTCTATCTTATACAACTAGTATCACACATATGGTGTGGGGATTAGGTTTCCCAGTTGCTAGACTTCTCCCTTATATAGTCTTTCAAATCAGGGTTTGTAATCAATGTTAGCTTAGTAACAAAGCATTCAATATTCACCGTTAGATAAAAACCTGATTAGAGTCAAGCTATTATCTTTCAACCGTTGGATCGAAAACTTAGCTTGTTACACACAAATGAAATGCACGATTTTAGGTTTGTGTAACCGTACCCAAACATGTACATTTGTTGGTTCAAAAATAGTTAACCAAATGGTTAGCCATATGAGCACTTTCATATTAACTATATTCTTCTTCACCATAACTAGTTCAAATGACTCAAATGAACTAGTTAGAGAGTTGTTCAATTGTATAAATCTTATAGAAGTATACAAGACACAATTGAAGCAAAAACGATTTGATTCACTCGAATCGATTCATTAAATTTATAGCCACGGTTTGCAAATTGCATTCCGTAGATACTATATATATAAGTTCACAAATAATCGTCTTTAGATATAACCAGCTCAAGTACGCGTACTTAGTTCACGGACTTAAGTTCCCAGAAGGAATTCACAAACTCCAGCAGATTTTCTCGGGATGAGAACTTCCGCCAGTTCGCGGACTGAGTTCACAACTCTTGTTCCGGTTTTCCTGATCAACAAAGTACGCATACTTCGGTTCAAGGAATAAGGACTTATACATATATGTGTTTCCACACAATGTTTATATCCAACATTGGTTATATAATCTAAACTCTCATTTCAATCATTGAAACATTCTTAGAGGACGTTATATAGTTGTTATTCACAAACCATTTTTCGTAAAAGCCATTTTCAAAGTGATTGAAACATAACATGACTTTCGTCACTAGGTAAAGATGAACTTGGCCAAAGCGAAAGCTCACCAACACAAATTTCGAAAAATAGATAGGCGAGATAAACTCGGCTCAAAATATCAAATGTGTATAATCAAAGTCTATATAGCAAAACGTCTTGAGATAGCAACATGCGAGTTCGACCGAGCAGTGCTCTAACAATGAGCATCCTCACACGGTCTCAAAAAGGATGCGCATTTGTAAGCAGTCAAGTTGTAATTTGACGAGCATATAACTCATCAAGGGTATTCACATTTTCCCTTTTTCTTTCTTGAAAATCTTCATAAAAGTCAATAAAGTTAGTCTCAAGAGAATTAACAAGAGGAGGACAAGAGATACCTGAAGTTGCTGCCTTCCTTGCCTTCTTAATGCTGCGCTTGAGTCTATTTATACTGGTCTTTAGTTCCGAAACACAACTATTGATATGAATATACTCGGGAACGATTGACGCTTTTGATCCAAGACTTCCTTTAGTCACGAAAGAAGAGTTTGAAGAAGTTTTCTTACTCATTGGATCAATAAAGAATTCATTTGTCCGTATAACACAATTCTTTTTATAATTGTAGAAAGTCGTTGTGTTATCTTTATAGGCAAGACTTGGCTCATCACAACACTTTTCTTGTCTGAGAGTTGGACATTTAAGATCAGTAATATGAGAAATCGGTTTGATTACTTCCTTAGACATCCATATAAGAATGTTATGAAGTTTTTCATTCCACAAGCGAAAACGATATCTCTTTTCAAGATGACCTTTGTTTCCGCAATAATAACATCTGAAGGGAATGTTATTAATCTTTCTCATATGAGTAGGAGGTTGACTTCCTTTGTCTATTCAGACTTCTGCCGCATAAGGTAACTTTCCACTTTTGCCATTAGAGCAAGTTTTCTGCACGAAGTTTCTTTTAGTACAAACAAAATTAATCTTGCTGCTGCTTGGAGTGTTTATTCATTCATTTCCCAAACCTCGTGTATCACGATGTTTCTTACAAGCTCCCAACATAGTGGATAATTTTGATGAACTAAAAGTAAAGTTTTTAAAGTTTTCTTCCAGCATAATTACCTTGTTTTGAGCAGCAGAAACCTCATCCTCCAATTGTTTTTCTCGGGAGGGAAAACGTTCTTTCTATCTTTAAAACAACTTTGTTGAGAGTTGCATCTAGCTTCAGATTTAGCAAGTTCTTCTTTTAACATAAAAAGATTTCGACGAAGATTTTCACATTCAAAACTTTTTGAACGCACATTTTCTTCTCGATCTTTAAGAAGAGATTGTAGGAGACTATATCCACAATCCTATCCTATAAAGAGATTTCTCATTTTCTTGTTTTATAGACAAAGAGGAGTCAGAAACTCAGTCAAGCAAGATGTTGACTTCTTTTTCTTTATGAGATGGTCAAAAAACTTGATGTATTGAGAGACTTCCCTATCAACATCGTATCCATTGTTTGAATTACTTTCATCTGAAAGATCATTCGACTGTTCATCTAGGCGCGTTTCCCAGTTATACACAGTTTCCGACCATGGAGATGATGAGGAAGATTTCTCAAGAGAAGCCGAGCTTTGAACCAAGTCAAAAAATTTCTGAACTGGTGATGTGTTGTTTGAGATAACACTATTGTCCATAGAGTCAGATTACCACAAACACAAACTTATGAGATCTTAAACGTGCTTGCCTGTTCTGATACCAACTGAAAAAGTGGGGGTCTAACAACCACACCCAATATTTCGTTTAGGCAATCTAAATGGACTAACTCAATTATATTTCCAAGAGAATCAACTAGACAGTCAGACTCAATCAAGGAAAATACATCCAAGATTCATATCTCAATTTCCCAAATCAATCTGCAATCGAACAAATAGAAATCTATGAGCCAGATTAATATGAGAAATAACTTGGATGGTATCAAAGACCAATATCCAAGCGTCAATTAATTTCCATCAAAAACCAAAGGTTGGATTCACCAATTGATTGAACTATGCACAACCTATGATATTTCAATTATATAAAAATATAATGCGAAAAAGAAATAACACTGTAGATGGTGGATTTTCGACAAAGGCTAAATTCGTAAACTCATAATTATACGAAGCTCTGATTCAGCAATCAGACGTGAGTATCGAGACACGGGTCTCTCATCGAATTCTCAACGGAGAGTACTTTCTCTCAGAGTACATGTAGATATGCAGTCTCACGACTGGACAACGGCATATCTCATGAATACTGAATACTTTCAGTGATTATTTCTATATAGCATCACGAGATGGACGGCTCCTAGAAAGCTTGCTCTGCTAGTATAGAGCGATGACGTCTGCAGGAACAAACAACAAGTTTACCCTGACTATATAAAGGATATGACTTACCGGCAAGCTCGTATCATGATAATTAATGCTCCTAGACAGCTTGCTCTGCTAGTATAGAGCCACAAAGTTAATTATTCCTAATTGCAATCGCTCCTATTCCATGTTCGAATCCACGACTGGTCCCATGGAATGACAATAACAATTGTTCTGATTCTATGATCGAATCCATGACTTGATCTCATAGAATAACAATAACTATATTATCTCATTACTCCGATTTCATGATTGAATCCACAACTGGTCTCATAAATGGTAATAGATAAACCTTAATTACTCCGATTCTATGGTCGAATATACGATCCCATGGAATGGTAATGCTCACTTTATTATTCTGAATTCGTAGTCGAATCCTCGGATGATCCTAGGAATTAATAATAAACATCTTATTACTCAGTTTTGTGAATTATTCTCCACTGAATTCCACAATTAGTAATAAATAATCAACAACCGGGCGTCTGAGCTACCTCTAAGTAAGCCCCGATTCAAATGGTGAAGGTGTATTCAACGATGATACACTAACAGTCACCGCACGAACGAGTATTTCAAAAATACAACGAAACGATGAACCTATGCAAAATAGAGAAGAAAATAATAAATAATTTAAAATATTGACCAGGGTGCTGGGAGCACGGACACACGACCGACCGACCGTGTCGTGGTCAATCTCACGCCAATTTTATATTTTTAATGCATTTTTATTATTTTCCGTGATTTGATGAAAATCCTCTCGTTTTATCAAATCTCCTTCGTCTCGAGGAAACTCCTCGGTTTCATGGTACTTCCATAAATCCATAAAAAATAATATAAAATTAAGAAAAGGATGTGGGGCGTGACCATTGGCCAACCGGCCATGCCTTGGTCCCAACCGGCCCCACATCCACGGTTCCTTATTATATATTATTATTTCTCTAATTTCATGAAAAAACTCCTTGATTTCATGGTATTTTTGCACAAATCATCAAATAATAATAAAATAATATAAATTATCAAAACTTGTGGGACCGGGCCTTGGCTGGCCGGCCATGCCCTAGCCGGTCCCACACGCACCTTTGTTTTATTATTTTATTATTAGTTTTCTTTGAATTCATCAAATTCCTTGATTTCATGGTATTTCTCTCAAATTAGGAAAATTCCCTCAAATCATCAAAAATACTTAAAAAATATTAAAAAATTAGGGAAACTCGTGGGACCGGGCCCTAGCAGGCCGGCCATGCCTTCCACGGTCCCACACACCCTTATTTTTATTATTTTAATATTTTTTGCTTCCTTGAACTCATGAAAACTCCCTAAATTCATCAAAATATTATAAAATTAGGAAAACTCGTGGGACCGGGCCCTAGCTTTCCAGCCATGCCTTCCATGGTCCCACACGCCCTTATTTTTATTATTTTAATATTTTTTGCTTCCTTGAACTCATGAAAACTCCTTCAATTCATGGAAACTAACAAAATTCATCAAATTTCTCAAAATTCATGAATTTTTCATAAAATCATCAAAATATTATAAAATCAAGGAAAAGGCACCACGAGACCGTGGTCATGACCGGCTGAAAATTCTCGAATGGATGCTCAATTGCATGCCAAAAAATATCAAAATTCTCAGGACTGAGACGCGGACGCCTTGGGGACATGAGCACGCTATCTTGACCGACCAAGATTGGATATTTGTCTCACGGAAGCCGGTCCCATCAATTTTCACAGTTTTGACCTAATTTGCACAATTGCTCGTATTAGGTCCAAAACTCTTCCAAACACTTTGGATTTTCATGAAGTGATCGTCAGGCAGTCACGTGACAACCCAGGGCCGGTTTCATGACTCCATGGTCGGTCCCTCGCCTCGTCATAATTAATTAGGTTTTCTCACCTAAGACGAGCATTTTGGATAAATGATTAAGCCAGCATTTAATCATTCTTCCACCAACAAATCGGCAACTCTTCAGGAGATCTTTGTATTTGCTCACGTGAGCATATGGACACTACATGGTTGACCCACGGTCCATGTAGTCGCTCTCTCCTTCGTCCCTTGGTAGAAATTCTGACGAAATTGATCATCAATTGATCAAATTAGGGTTTCTGAATCCAAGGATCATCATTCCAGATTCCAACCTTAATAATTTTACGACGGCCTCATGGTCATTAATTATGCTCGGTTCAACGACCAGTATTCTAATTAATATCTTTGGTACGCTGCCAATAATCCATCAGATGAGCAACACATACTCAGACGATCAAATATTCAAAAATTCATCACATGAGCAGCACTTGCTCAGATGAGGAATATTTGCTCAATTGGTTCAACAATCAATATTCAACGATTCATCGAATTATCAATACTTGCTCACTTCATCGTAAGAACTATACCTCTGTCTCATGACATGTTCAATTCATGAGTTTCAGAACATCATGTTCAACTCAACGACTACATGGACTCATCGTCCCATCAAACCACGAAGTCATCAATTGACTAACAAACCACGAGACGTCAATCGTGTCACTTGGGGGGATATCACTTAGGGTTTTGTCTGGCGGTCTACGACACGTGTGTTCAAACACACGATGGAATGTGAGCAAGTCGTGCAATCAGATGAAGGAATTCACGAGGTAGTGGGTGGAAAATCGACCAAGTATCCACACATTGAGCAACTGGTTTCAAACACGATCTCCACTTCCCCACTCCTTGATTCCATTAACTGTCACACTTCATGGAATCATGGTGTCTACAATTCCAGCAATATAAATAAGTCTCTGAATCATGATTGAAGAGGCATCATTAGTATCATCAATCTCACGTCTCATCGACAACACGAGATCATCAACTCATCAATTGAGCAACTACTCTCAATTGAGCAATTTCAATCATTCAGAGCTTATCATATTTAGAATTCACACACCCACAATTTTTGATTACCATTGATTCCACACATTTCTCAGCTTCCCTCCTACAGATCAACCCATCCTCTCTTGTGACCGAATTTACTCTGGAACGGTCATTGTCTTGATTTAGGCCGGAGTACTACAGATTGATCTCTCGAATCTAAAACACCCCCTTTGCAGGGGTGCATCTGTGTGAGGTTTAACACTTCGCTCGGTTCGAGGAGTCTCTTCCGTACGGTCGTCTCCTCAATTCCTTAAAAACCAGCAAATTGTTTTTCCCCATCTACAGATTGGCGACCACAGTGGGATATCATTCTCTCGGTTGCAATCTCACAATTTCACAAGATGGTTGATCTCAGGTCAGGATCAGTTACTAATCCTAACACAAAGCGTGCTAGCAGTAGCAACAACAACAATCGGAATATCCCGGAGAAAATTCCGACCTCCAACACTGATGGTGGTGACGCTACCCTCCTCACGCCGAAGGTCATCCACTGTCCGGACGACACCCTGAATAAGTCAGAGGAGATCCACCGCCTACTATTGCTGATCTTATCAAAGAGCAGGAGACTCTTGCAAAGAACCATACTGACATGGCTGCTACAGAGAAGGAGCTGTATAATTATCTCAAAACTCTTACTGACAAGATGTCAGAGAAGACTCAAGAGAAGGGAAAGGAGAAGGAGAAATCCTCAGATGACAGTCCTGAAGTAATTCCAATCCATACATTAGAAGACGAAGAAGTCCACAAAACTTTTGCAGACAACTCATCAGCAAAGGGATCATCGAATTTCATCACTCGCGAGGATCTGGAGCACCTTTTGGAGAACCATGGAAAAGTCAAGACATCGTATGACCATCGTCATCAACCTCCTTATCCTGCCGCTACGCATAGGATTCCACTCCTCAAAGGTTACGTTTCTCCAACTTTCACCTTGTATGATGGAACTGGAAATGCTCGGGAACATGTCTCTCGTTTTCTCGAAGCCTTGGGAGAACATGAACATAATCATGTCGTCCGTCTCAAGGAATTCTCAAAATCTCTGAAAGGCAGGGCATATACATGGTATAACAACATCACACCAGGGACCATCAACAATTGGGGAGAAATGGTTAACGCATTTTACAGGAAATACTTCTTCGTGTCAGAACAAGTCACCCTCTCCGACCTTGGAAGAATGTTTCAGAGGGTCAGTGAAAATCCCAATGATTATGTGAAAAGGTTCAGAGTCCAAGCCCTGGATTTTCATGACCCAAACGTCACGGAGCAACAACTGGTGGACTTGTGCATCAATGGCATGCTCCCGGTCTACAGGGCCTTGCTAGAAAACCTTCGATTCCAGACTTTCTCAGAACTTCACGAAGCTGCGAAGAGGTCGGCAACCACTGCACCCTCTCTTTTGGAAAGAGCAAAGTCTACAAAGACTGAAGATTCAAAAGACACTCGAGGAAGCAGGCGTATGATCAACAAGCAGTATAGCCTGCAACCTTCAACAAATGCTGTCGCGGAAGGGAGTAAGCGAAAAGCAGAACCACAACACAAGCAGACTTCCTCCACCCCTTCAAATATACACAAGAAGGAGAATTCGAAAATCCCTCCTCAGCATACGGAAGATCCAGAAGCACCTGATTTTCCCTGTTCAATGGAAGAAGTTAATGAACTGCTCGATGCCTGGATTCAAGAAGAGTGCTGAACAGGCCTCTGATAGAGTATATAGGCACTTTTAAGAAGGTAGCAGGATGGTGAAAGGGGCAACTCTTATTAGGCGCAATCAAATTGCCTTATGTCAAGAAGGAACCAACTGAAGAGGCCATGGAAAATCCTCGGTATTGTCGCTTTCATAGATACGTCAGCCATCCCACGAGTGATTGCAAAATTTTGAAGCGCATATTCAAAGAAAAGGTCGAATCAGGAGAGCTCAACCTGGGGACTGAAGGGGTGCACAAAAACCCCCTCCCAGTCAAAACTTTTACCATCTCCGAACCTCCCGTCAAGGAAACGGTCCAATCTCTGATCGAACATGTCTGCGAGCTGTTGTATCTTTCGAAAGCTCAAAGGAAAGACATGTTTGCTGCACTGAACCACATCGTGTCCGGAAGACGTCCGCTGATCCAATAGACTACCACCGGACCTTCAACCACCGACACAGAAATGTATGATTGGGGACTGCTCACCACAGTGCACATTAAAGGAAATGAGTTCAAGAGGGCGTTCATCGATGTTGGTACCGCCTTCAACATCATCCATTTGATGACTCTCAGAGTTGCTGGTATTACTCGACGGGAAGCCACCCACGCTCCCATAGCAATCAGGGACCACGAAGGAATCTCCAGAAACGCATACGGCTTCATCACTATCAAAATTACGGAAAGATCGATCTGCACTGAGGCCAAGTTTTTCATAATCCGGGAAGACCCTGGATACGACATGGTCCTTGGGAGAACTTGGATTCATACTGAAAGGACAACGATGCCTTCGACACATCCTGTCATCGACAAGGATTCCGAGTCGGAAGACGAAGCAGAGGACGCACCACCGTTTGAGCATCTGGGAGAAGTAAAAACTCTGATGGGACTTACGCAAGAACTTGGAGATAATCCGCACACCTTTTTCAGAAGGTTTCGAGCTCAGGAAAGTCTTATTCCTCCTCTTGCTCCAATATTACCAATGTTCAAATACGCTACTATGGTCCAGGGACTTCTCCCCATGAATAATTTAGCAGTCATCAAAAGCTACGAGTGGGTGACTTCACCTCAGCAGTATTACACTCAATGGTTGGGTTCAGAACTTCTTCAAATCGGTCACTCCATCGAGAGGTTTATTGCTGAAGACTTGGCTAAGCATGATCAACACTATGCTGGATACTCTCTTCCGCGCGAGTGTCCATACGGGCCACAATCGAGGAATTCCATCAAACAGGGAATTCCGAATCAGCGGAAGATATTCAAGGCACGATCGACCAAGCCTAACAAGTTTCATGAAGGGGACCTGGTTCTCAAAGAAGTTCAGCGCGGTCTTCATTCTACAAGGAAATCCAATTGGGAAGGACCATTCATGGTCACTGAATCCGTGGCCGGAGGATACTACAAATTGACCAACACAGATAGTAGAACCCTACCAGTAATTCACGAAAATTGGCTCAAGGCGTTTATCTGAAATTATTGGACATTTAAGGTATTGGGCGTTTGAAGCACTCATGGTGCTGGGATTTAACATTTAGGATTTTCTTTCATTTGTATTTCAATTCCTCCAAAACATTTGCAATACTTGCAATCAGTATTTGAATTCAGAAATTTATCAAAATTCAGTTCATATTTCGTAAAAGAAAATCTCTATCAAATCTACAAGAAAATCCTCAACCATAAGTCAATCCAAAACCATCTAAATATCGAAAACCCAAGCATAAACCTCACATCTCTCATAAATTCATAAGTTCAAGAGATCAGCAAGAAAAGACTTTCGCTCATCAGCATCCTTCAAGATTTGCAAAGCCGCCCTCTCCTTGTTCAACTCCTCGGTCAACTTGGCAATCTTGTCCTCCTTCTCCTTCACAGCATTGTTCGGAAAGGTTATGTTCTTCTCACATGAATCCTTGATAACGTTTATTTTCTTACGAATCCATTTCACGTTGAGGCCAAGTCTTTCTGAATTCTCCAAGTTAAACTCCCAATCAAAGAGTATATCTGGAGTCACGGTATTCCTGGGTCTCATATGCATATCACTCACGACACACAAGATAACTCCTACTTGCATGATTAAAGCGTAAGCACGCCCATGGTTCCTGTCAACGATCATATGGCCGAACTTCTTCCATATCGTCTCATACAAGTGTGCATGTCCAATGGGAACGCTGAATCCACCGACCAGTTCATGATACGGGAGTGAAGTGTTAAAGGGAGGATCGAAAGCGACCCCTGCAGTTGGATATTCATACACTATTATACGGTTCTCGGTCACTGGAGTGGCTCCCACGACTAAAGCCACAGTTCCTTCGGTATTCTCCACTACTGTCTCGGTTTCTTCTATTACTGAGGCAACAACCATCTGGGTTTCCATAACAGCATTAGCGACCTTCTCATGGCCTTTAAATACATGGATGGTTGTCTCTTCATCAATAACTCCGGAATGGTTAGGGTTATCATCGTTGGCTCCAGCATCCTCAACTTCGGTATTTAGCACCTAATACGAAGATTACCTGAGGTTAGAGTCACAAATTCAAAGGAGATTATGAAACACAGTATACCAACAAGGCAACATCATCAAGGTTCATCATACTACATTCAAGGCACGAGCAAATAACATGAAAGTCATGAAAACACATTTTACGATGAGTCCGTCTGAAGAAACTGAACTCTGCCATGTACTAGCAGACGAACTGGGAGAAATATACAAGGAATCCAAGGATGTTTCATATTCCATTCTCTTCGTATTGATGTCCTCTATGACATGTCAAAATTTTATGACAATCCAATGAACGAGCGGGTATATGTGGCCAAAATATCAAGTGATGCGCAATCTGAAAAAGTTCAGGAAGTCTCCTGGAAGTTTACTATTTCGCCTTTTTCAAGCTATGAACGTGCACAAAACTTAAAAATCTTCTTCGCTAAAGCTTGGAAATTTTCCGGGCTTGAATTTGCACATGCAGATCATCAAAATCCGACTCCGGACAAAGATTCTACAGCGTTTTTACTAAAAGCTGGGTTCTGAATTTTCTGACGACGAAGTTCAACTAAGTTTTCATATATTCACATGGGTTCTCATTCATTCACAAGTCAGCACTTTTATACTTCTATGAAGAATATACAGGATATATACTTACTTGAGGAGTCTCCAAAGTGTCCAAGGGGTTGGAATTGTCCACATCAACGACAAGAGGAACATCACTTCCATCCGGTTCCGAATCTTGGGAATTACCTCCATTCCCCTTCCCAGAGGATGATTGAGTTCCGGAATTCTCCATCTCCATGACGACATCCTCCTGTACACGTCCTTTACAATCAATATTTTCATCCATGAAGCACTACATTTGAACATGTGAAGAAATACTTACAGTTTCCTCGTCACTCAAATCAGCAATTGCTTGTTCAGTAGCAGAAAATTGAAGACCTTCAAGACTTGATGGAGTAAAATTCTGCAACAAAATTAACAACGTTGACTTCATGATTCTAATACTAATAGCAATGAAAGTCACAGTGAGAAATATTGGGAACTCACCAAAGCACCAACTGGGGACTTTACGGTATTAGGTAACAGCTTATAACCTTTATGCCTGCCTTCTCCGCCATGAATAACCTCCTCAGTCTCTGAGAAATCTACACCGATTTGAGGTCGTATATTACGACCGTCCTGTGGTGAAATCCAGTAATATAATCAGAATACAGTTCTTATAATTTCGTGAAGATTATATAAAGAAACATACCTGAGAGCATCCTGGAGACGACTTTCGTTTATCACCAGAAAGGTACTTCAATCTTGGTCGACTGGAAATCATCTCAGCCGAAGGAAGATCCTTGAATGGAGGTCTGGGAAATCTTACAAAGCCACGCAAATGCCCAAGTTGCTGGTCCCAGAATTCTACATAACCTGGGGTTACATAGGTGAATCTATCAGAACCAGGAAACCAGTAGCTACTCCCTTCCACGTGAGTATGATCCAAATGAGTCCTGAGTTGCTCAACTGATGGCTTCCTTCTCCGTATGGTTGGAACACACTGATCCATACCCATTTGTCAAGCTTCTCTATCAATATTGTACTCCTCCACTAAAAGCTCTCCAAACGTGACTGATAAAAATGACCAGGATTGCAACTCAACATGAAAGATCTTTCGCCATCACTCAGATGCACACCAGACGTCAAACTCGTGCCTTCTCCAGTATTGAAAGTCATCAGCTGAGAAACATAATCAGGGACTGACACCCATGGGCGAAAATTGAACTCAGATTCTTCATCTAACACATCAATAAAACGTATTTTAGAACGAGGCTGCTTGGTGGACCAACACATGATCCTAGCATTATCTTTCTCAGGGAAAGTATGGCGCGCATCAGTATTCGGTCCTTGCAGAACATTACGTGGAGTAGGTGCATAATTCTTAAAATGCTCCCACATCAAAGCTTGAAGAAACATCGTGTTGGCATAACACTCAATCTTCATAGAGCCGTTCGACACACTGGAGTCTATAATCAAGGATTCCAGGTTGTAATACAAGGAGCCTAAGAATAAAATACATATCGGAAGTTGCTCACCTTGATCCATCTTAATAGCAAAGGGAATCACAAAAGGCTTCAACAAGTTTCCACTGTATTCAAAAACGTCTCTGGACAACCATAAACATAAGAAAGCAGCAATGAGTAACATACCGTCGATGGGTTTATCAGAAACCTCGTCTTTGGGCCACCAGTGTGTCAACCAGGAAGCATAGCATCCTTTACTACCAGCCTTATTCGCTTTCTCCATTGCAGTTTTCAAGACATGAGAAACGACGGTCTCCTCATCTGAAAGATCCCCAGGAAGATTGCCCGTGATCGGCAGATGCATCAGAGCCGCCACGTCTTCCAAGGTAATGGTAAACTCTCCCCATCTACATATGAAAGTGTGAGTGGGAATGCACCAGCGAGCAAACAGAGCCACAATACCACTTGTGTCATGATAAATGAACAACTCTCCAGAAGCTTGAATAACTCTCGTCACCTGCGCCTGGTCGAGCATAGTCCTCACATGCGGAAAACCCAACATATGCCTCACCCAGCCGGCAAATTTCTCCAAAGGTCGTCGAGAAAGCTTAAACTCTATGATTGATGAGGCGAAGACCCCTCGTTCAAGACAAAATCGAATCACCGTCTTAGGAGTCACCAACTTCTTCTGAGCAACAGTTCTGGGATTTATCAAAAGACGATACACTGGGGATTTCAAATATTGCTCAGCTCCTGGGATATCTTTTTCAAAGAATGCATCATCTATGTTCGGGACATTCTTAATCCCAGGGATTTAGTCTTCGTCTCCTCCAACGGAAGTTTCATCCATGCATGTCTCATCTCTGGAGATACCATCATCAACGCACATCTCTTCCCTCGAGGCGTCGTCAGCTTGGGAATTGGACATCTTTGCTAAGTAGTTGAAAAGGTTCACACTACATTCTACTTTAGTATGCCGTCCAGATATAAATCAAGGAAATACAAGCAAAAAATGGTAACTCTTAACTCTTACCTTTTACACTTCCACTAACAATGGTGATGTTAATACTAGAGTTAACACCTCAAAATCGTTCGTCTCTTCGAAAACTGCAAAAACGAAACTTTATTTAATTTCTGAAACTGATTTTTCATGAAATCAGGGACACAATTTTCATAATGTGAACATTCACACAACTGACTTATGAAGTTTACAACAATAAAATAGTTCATCATAAATATATTGTCTATCTTCGAAGGTTCCTCAAAACCCACGTTTCTGGTTTTTCAAAAAAGCGGCAATTAATGAAACTTGCATACATAAACTCTCCAGGATTTTATTTAATGAAAAAAAACTCATGAAAATAAAACATATCATCATATTTTGCACAATATATGTCACGGCTGCATATACATATATATAAAAAAAAATTATTTTTCCTTCGTATCGTCGTTATTTGTCTTTAAAATGAAGGTTTATTTCAAAAAATATTGTGAAAGCTCACATCTCATACATATGATAAAGTTTTGTATTTACATGAAAGCTCATAAGCAAAATTTTATCACTGGACACAAGTTCATCATCCATATTTTCCTTCGTGTCATCGTTATTTGTCTTTAAAACGAAGGATTATTCCGATTTCATGAAAATTCACTTCTTTTATGATGAAACCTTGGTATACATGAAATCTCATACACTAAGTTTTATCACTGGACCTAGGTTCATATTAAAAAAAATCTCTCCTAAATCAGGGATTATAGTTAGTTTTCAAAACTAACGATCGAACGAACATATGTTTTCAAAAACGAGGGTTTTTTCATAAAACTCACACTAATATACACACATGTATATATAAACTCAAGCATGAACAATTCATGAAAATCATAACATCAGCAAACCAAACAAAAAAATTGTGCACTTGTCGGCGCCGGCCGGAAGTTGGCCGACGGTGGCTACGGCCGTCGGTCGGACGGAGGTGCTCCGACGAATTTTTTCTGCTTCTTTCCCTGGCGACATGAAGGTGATGAAGTAAAGGGAGCTACTGGTCGTGGAAAATAATAAAAAAAAAGAAGGGATTAATTCCCTTTTATACTAATTTTTATTTCCAAAACCTAATTTTACAAGGTTTTCTTATTGGGCTCGACCCGCAAATCCTAAACGACCATGGTCCCATCATCCAAACCAGCGGTTCAACACCAATTTATGCTCATCAAAAGATGCTCCAATCATGACATTGACGCCTTCATCAAGTCGTGGTTTGCTCATGCTCTCTAAATACGGTAACATCTCAGCTTACGACGAAGTTCAATTACTGGTATTATTATTTATGGACGGAAAATCACCATTTAATGCTGACTGAGGAACACAACTTTCCTCAGTAAGCAGGGGACTTAATGTAGATGGTGGATTTTCGACAAAGGTTAAATTCGTAAACTCATAATTATGCGAAGCTCTGATTCAACAATCAGACGTGAGTATCGATACACGGGTCTCTCATCGAATTCTCAACGGAGAGTACTTTCTCTCAGAGTACATGTAGATATGCAGTCTCACGACTGGACAACGGCATATCTCATGAATACTAAATACTTTCAGTGATTATTTATATATAGCATCACGAGATGGACGTCTCCTAGACAGCTTGCTGTGCTAGTATAGAGCGATGACGTCTTCAGGAACAAACAACAAGTTTACCCTGACTATATAAAGGATATGACTTACCGGCAAGCTCGTATCAGGATAATTAATGCTCCTAGACAGCTTGCTCTTCTAGTATAGATCCATAAAGTTAATTATTCCTAATTGCAATCGCTCCTATCCATGGTCGAATCCACGACTGGTCCCATGGAATGACAATAACAATTGTTCTGATTCTATGATCGAATCCATGACTTGATCTCATAGAATAACAATAACTAGATTATCTCATTACTCGGATTTCATGATCGAATCCACAACTGGTCTCATAAATGGTAATAGATAAACCTTAATTACTCCGATTCTATGGTCGAATCTACGATCCCATGGAATGGTAATGCTCACTTTATTATTCTGAATTCGTAGTCGAATCCTCGGCTGATCCTATGAATTAATAATAAACATCTTATTACTCAGTTTTGTGAATTATTCTCCACTGAATTCCACAATTAGTAATAAATAATCAACAACCGGGTGTCTGAGCTACCTCTAAGTAAGCCACGATTCAAATGGTGAAGGTGTATTCAACGATGATACACTAACAGTCACCACACGAACGAGTATTTCAAAAATACAACGAAACGATGAACCTATGCAAAATAGAGAAGAAAATAATAAATAATTTAAAATATTGACCAGGGTGCTGGGAGCACGGACACACGACCGACCGACCGTGACGTGGTCAATCCCACGCCAGTTTTATATTTTTAATGCATTTTTATTATTTTCCATGATTTGATGAAAATCCTCTCATTTTATCAAATCTCCTTCGTCTCGAGGAAACTTCTCGGTTTCATGGTACTTCCATAAATCCATAAAAAATAATATAAAATTAAGGAAAGGAGTGTGGGGCGTGACCATTGGCCAACCGGCCATGCCTTGGTCCCAACCGGCCCCACATCCACGGTTCTTTATTATTTATTATTATTTCTCTAATTTCATGAAAAACTCCTTGATTTCATGGTATTTTTGCACAAATCATCAAATAATAATAAAATAATATAAATTATGAAAACTTATGGGACCGGGCCTTGGCCGGACGGCCATGCCCTAGCCGGTCCCACACGCCCCTTTGTTTTATTATTTTATTATTAGTTTTCCTTGAATTCATCAAATTCCTTGATTTCATGGTATTTCTCTCAAATTAGGAAAAATTCCTCAAATCATCAAAAATACCTAAAAAATATTAAAAAATTAGAGAAACTCGTGGGACTGGGCCCTAGCCGCCCGGCCATGCCTTCCACGGCCCCACACGCCCTTATTTTTATTATTTTAATATTTTTTGCTTCCTTGAACTCATGAAAACTCCTTCAGTTCATGGAAACTCCCTAAATTCATCAAATTTCTCAAAATTCGTGAATTTTTCATAAAATCATCATATTATAAAATTAGGGAAACTCGTGGGACCGGGCCCTAGCCGGCCGGCCATGCCTTCCACGGTCCCACACGCCCTTATTTTTATTATTTTAATATTTTATGCTTCCTTGAACTCATGAAAACTCCTTCAATTCATGGAAACTACCAAAATTCATCAAATTTCTCAAAATTCATGATTTTTTCATAAGATCATGAAAATAATATAAAATTAAGGAAAAGGCACCACGGGCCCGTGGTCATGACCAGCCGACCATGCCTTGACCACGGCGGTCCCACGCCTCCTCATTCCTTATTTTATAATTATTTTTCATCATCTCATGGTGTTTTCCTCAGTTTCGTCGAAACCCTAATTTTGGCATATTTTCTCGAATGGATGCTCGATTGCACGCCAGAAAATATCAAAATTCTCAGGACTGAGACGCGGACGCCTTGGGGACACGAGCATGTTATCTTGACAGACAAAGATTGGCTCTTTGGCTCACGGAAGCCGGTCCCATCAATTTTCACAGTTTTGACCTAATTTGCACAATTGCTCGTATTAGGTCCAAAACTCTTCCAAACACTTTGGATTTTCATGAAGTGATCCTCAGGCGGTCACGTGACAACCCAGGGCCGGTTTCATGACTCCATGGTCGGTCCCTCGCCTCGTCATAATTAATTAGGTTTTCTCACCTAAGACGAGCATTTTGGATAAATGATTAAGCCAGCATTTAACCATTCTTCCACCAACAAATCGTCAACTCTTCAAGAGATCTTTGTATTTTCTCACGTGAGCATATGGACACTACATGGTTGACCCACGATCCATATATTCGCTCCCTCCTTCATCCTATGGTTGAAATTCTGACGAAATTGATCATCAATTGATCAAATTAGGGTTTCTGAATCCAAGGATCATCATTCCAGATTCCAACCTTAATAATTTTACGACGGCCTCATGGTCATTACTTATGCTCGGTTCAGCGACCAGTATTCTAATTAATATTTTTGGTACGCTGCCAATAATCTATCAGATGAGCAACACATACTCAGACTATCAAATATTCAACAATTCATCACATGAGTAGCACTTGCTCAGATGAGGAATATTTGCTCAATTGGTTCAACAATCAATATTCAACGATTCATCGAATGAGCAATACTTGCTCACTTCATTGTAAGAACTATACCTTTGTCTCATGACATGTTCAATTCATGAGTTTCAGAACATCATGTTCAACTCAACGACTACATGGACTCATCGTCCCATCAAACCACGAAGTCATCAAATGACTAACAAACCACGAGACATCAATCGTGTCACTTGGGGGGATATCACTTAGGGTTTTGGTCTGGCGGTCTACAACACGTGTGTTCAAACACACGATGGAATGTGAGCAAGTCGTGCAATCGGTTGAAGGAATTCATGAGGTAGTGGGTGGAAAATCGACCAAGTATCCACACGTTGAGCAACTGGTTTCAAACACGATCTCCACTTCCCCACTCCTTGATTCCATCAACTGTCACACTTCATGGAATCATGGTGTCTACAATTCCAGCAATATAAATAAGTCTCTGAATCATGATTGAAGGGGCATCATCAGTATCATCAATCTCACGTCTCATCGAAAACACGAGATCATCAACTCATCAATTGAGCAACTACTCTCAATTGAGCAATTTCAATCATTCAGAGCTTATCATATTCAGAATTCACACACCCACAATTTTTGATTACCATTGATTCCACACATTTCTCAGCTTCCCTCCTACAGATCAACCCATCCTCTCTTGTGACCGAATTTACTCCGGAACGGTCATTGTCTTGATTTAGGCCGGAGTACTACAGATTGATCTCTCGAATCTAAAGCACCCCCTTTACAGCGGTGCATCTGTGTGAGGTTTAACATTTCTCTCGGTTCGAGGAGTCTCCTCCGTACGGTCGTCTCCTCAATTCCTTAAAAACCAGCAAATCGTTTTTCCCCATCTACAAACACAGACACCAGAAATTTTGTTAACGAGGAAACCGCAAATGCAGAAAAACCCCGCGACCTAATCCAGATTTGAACACCACACTGTATTAAGCCGCTACAAACTATAACATACTAGAAGTTAACTTCGGACTGGAATGTAGTTGAGCCCTAACCAATATCATAGTGATTGAGGTACAGTCGCATTCCTTATGCCTCTGAATCCCAGCAGGACTCTACGCACTTAATTCTCTTAGTTGATCTCACCCACAACTAAAAGTTTCTACGACCCAAAGTCGAAGACTTGATAAACAAATCTGTCTCACACAGAAAAGTCGATTGAATAGATAAATCTGTCTCCCACAGAAATACCTTCGAGTTTTTGTTCTGTCTTTTGATAAATCAAGGTGAACAGGAACCAATTGATACACCGGACTTATATTCTCAAAGAACAACCTAGTAATATTAATCACCTCACAATAATCTTAATCGTATGGTAGCGAAACAAGATATTGTGGAATCACAAACGATGAGACGAAGATGTTTGCGACTATTTTTATCTTACCTATCGGAGATTAAATCTCGAGCAAATATTAGAGAAGATAGTCCTCAATACGATATAACAAAGTAAGATCAGACACGCAACTACATAGAAAACAGTTGGGTCTGGCTTCAGAATCCCAATGAAGTCTTTAAGTCGTTAACCTATAATGGTTTTAGGAAAAACCTAGGTTAAAGGAAAATCGACTCTAGGAGCAACTAGTATCACATAGGAGGTGTGGGGATTAGGTTTCCCAGTTGCTAGATTCTCCCTTATATAGTCTTCAAATCAGGGTTTGAAATCAATGCTACCTTGGTAACAAAGCATTCAATATTCAGTGTTAGATGAAAACCTGATTAAAGTCAAGCTAATATCTTTCAACCGTTATATTGAACTTAGATTGTTATACACAAATGAATTGTGCCTTGATTTAGATATGGGTAGCCGTACCTAAATGTGCATACTTGGTTGGCTCAACAATATTTAACCGGAGTTAGCCATATGAACACTTTCATATCAGCCTTGTTCATATTTATCACAACTAGTTCAAATAACTCAAATGAAACTAGTTATAGAGTTGTTCAGTTGTTTATATTCTCATAGAAGTGTACAAGACACAATTGAAGCAAAATCGATTTTGATTCACTCGAATCAATTCATGAACATTATAGCCATTGTTTGCAGAACATTGCATTCCTTATTATATAAATGTATTTGTTCATGAACAAATCGATTTTAGAACTTAACCCACTCAAGTATACAAACATGTAGGCATACTTAGAGTTTCGGACTTGGTAAGTCCGCCAGTATGCGAACGGGTACGCATACTGTCGTTCATAACCGAACTCGGTTGATTTAGTATGCAAACGGGTACGCATACTAAATTCCCGGACTTGAACTGTTAAGCCAGTACGCATACGGGTATGCATACTAAGTTCTCAGAATTCAACTATTGAACCAGTACATATACGGGTATGCATACTATGGTTCCCGGACTTAGAGTAACTTGCAACAGTTAGCATACAAGTACGCATACTGTGCTATATCCAATCAATGGTTAATCGTTTTAAACTCCATTATAATCATTGGAACATTCTTAGAAGACGGGAATAGCTGTCTCACACAAACTATTAGCTTCAAAGCAATTTTCAAGTGATCAATAGATCAATGCGAAACATTCTGAGCCTACATCAAATGAATGTCTCACCTAAATCATGTAAGATATTACCAGGCGATTTTCACATGATCATCTTTTGACTTTCGTCAAGAATAAAAGATGAACTTGGTTAAAGTGAAAGCTTACCAACACATATTTTGAGAAATATGTAAGCGAGTTAAACTCAGCTCAAAATATCCAATGTGTATAAAATAAAGTTTATATAGCTATACGACTTTTGTCCCAATATGAGATAGAATAAAAATAGACTTCTGAGTGATAGATGAGTTCAAGTCTCCACATACCTTTTTCTGATGAAGTTCCACAAGCTCCCCTTAAAAGTTCTTTGTCTTCAATCGATGAACGTCGTGAAGTCTAAATCTCAACTACATATTCTATCCTAATCCGAGACATAGCTATAAGTAGACTAGAAATCAAGCCTTATAGTTTTGACAACTAAACTTGAAAAACAAGCTTGATATAGCAACGCTTGCAAGTTCGACCGAGCAGTTCCCTAACACAGTGTGGTGTTCAAAACTGGACTAGGTCCCGGGTTTTCTTTTTTGCATTTGCGGTTTTCTCGTTAACAAAACTTCTGGTCTTTGTGTTATTTATTTTCCACGTTATATTTGTTTATATAAATGAAATATCACAGGTTATGCGTTGTTCAATCAATTAGTAAATCCAACCTTTGGTTTCTGATTGGAATTGATTGACACTTGAACATTGGTTTTTGCTACCGTTCAAGTTATTCCTCTGTAGATGGGGCAAAACGATTTGCTGGTTTTTACGGAATTGAGGAGACGACCGTACGGAAGAGACTCCTTGAACCGAGCGAAATGTTCAACCTCACATAGATACGCTGCAAGGAGGGAGTGCTTTGAATTCGAGAGATCTATCTGTAGTACTCCGGCCTAAACCAAGACAATGGCCGTTCCAGAGTAAATTCGGTCACAAGAGAGGAAGAGTCGATCTGTAGGATGGAAGCTGAGAAAAGTGTGGAATAAATGGTAATCAAAGATTGTAGGTGTGTTGTGTATTCTGAATAAGATAAGCTCTGAATGATTGAATTTGCTCTGTTGAGACTAATTGCTCAGATGTTGAGCTGTTAATCTCGTGTTGTCTGTTTGACGTGAGATTTTTGTGTGTTCAATCATGATTCAGAGACTTATTTATATTGCTGGAATTGTAAACACCATGATCCAATGAAGTGTGACAGTTGATGGAATCAAAGAGTGGGGAAGTGGAAATCGTGTTTAAAACAAGTTACTTATCGTGCGGAGACTTGGTCGATTTTCCATCCACTAATTTGTTAACTCCTTCAACTGATTGCACGACTTGCTCACATTATCATCGTGTATATGAACACACGTGCCGTAGACCGCCAGACCAAAACCCTTAGTTAATATCCCCCATGCGACACGATTGACGTCTCGTGATTAATTAGTCAGTTGCTGACTTCATGACTTCATGGGACGATGAGTCCATGTATTGCTGAGTTGAACATGATTTTGCAAAATATTCTGAAACTCATGAATTGAACATGTCTGTTGAGACAGAGGTATAATTCTCAAGTAAACGTTGATAGTTAAGGTGAGCAAATATTGCTCATTCGATGAATAATTGAATATTGATAGTTGAACCAATATTCCTTGGTTTGAGCAAATATTTCTCATCTGATGAATAACTGGTTGCGTGACCAAATAAAATATTAAATTAAGATACTGGCAACTGGACCAAGTATAACTAATAAAATGCTGATCATGAGATCGTCGTAAAATTATTAGCGTTCGTTCGAATATGGAATTATGATCCTTGGACTTAGAAACCATAATTCGACCAATTGATGATTTATTGAAAATTAACCATGGAATGAAGGAGGGAACGACTACATGGGATCATTGGTCGACCATGTAACGCCCATATGCTCGAGTGAGCAAATACCAAGATCTCTTGAAGAGTTGGTGAAAAGATTATCAAATACTGGTTTAATCATTTATTAACATAATGCTCGTCTAAGCTTTAGGTGATAATACCCAATTAATTGTGAAGAGGTGAGAGACCAACCAAGGGGTCATGAAACCATCCCTGGGCGGTCACGGGATCGAATGACGATTATTCTATGAAATTCCAAAATTATTTGGAAGGGTTTTTGACCTAATACTTGCAATTGCGCAAATTAGGTCAAATCATGAAAATACGTGGGACCGGCTCCTTGCAAGCCAAAGAGCTAAACTTGGTCGGTCAAGGTAACATGCTCCCGTCGTCAAGATGTTCGTGTTTCAATCCTGAGAATTTTGACATTTCCCGGCGTGCGTTTGAACAACCATTTGGGAAAATATGACGAAATCAGGGTTTTCGCTGAAACTGAGGAAACTTCATGAGATGAAGGAAAATAATTATAAAATGAAGGAATCGTGAAGTGTGGGACCGGCTGTGGCTAAGGCATGCCCGGCCGGCCAATGACCACGGTCCCATGGCTCTTTTTCCTAATTTTATATTATTTTTCATGATTTTATAGAAACATCATGAAATCAAGGAGTTTGTTGAAATTAAGTAGTTTTCTTGAAGTGAAGGAGTTTCCATGGGATCAAGGAAACAAATAATATTAATAATAATAAAATAAGGGAATGTGGGACCGTCTTTGAGCATGGTCGGCCGGCTAGGGCCCGGTCCCGTGTGTTTTCCCTAATTTTATGTATTATTTCCATGATTTGAAGGAATTTTCATAATTTGAGAGAAATACCATGAAATCAAGGAATTTCATGGGATCAAGAAAACATAAAAATAATAATAATAAAATAAAGGGGCGTGTGGGACCGGATAGGGCATGACCGGCCGGCTGGGGCTCGGTCCCACGAGTTTTCCTAATTTTATATTACTTTTCATGGTTTTAAGGAAATACCATGAGATTAAGGAGTTTTCTTGAGATCAGGAAAATATTAATAAAATAATAAGGAACCATGGGGTGTGGGACCGGCCAGGATCAAGGAATGGTCGGTTGGCCAATGAACACGGTCCCACAACATTTTTCCCAATTTTATATTATTTCTTTGGTGCGAAGGAAACACCATGAAACTGAGGAGTTCCTTTAAAACGAAAGATATTTGCTCAAATGAAAGGATTTTCATAAGATCAAGGAAAATAACAAAAATATGATAAAATATAAAACTGGGCGTGGGACTGGTCACGGCACAGACGGCTGGCCGATGGGCCCAGTCCCCCAACGCCTTGGTTAATATTTTATTATTTTCTTTCCTATTTTGCATAGGTTCATCGTCTCGTCGTATTTTGAAATACTCATTCGTGCATTCAGGTGATTGTTAGGGCATCATTGTTGAGTACACTTGCACCATTTGAGTCGGGCTTACTCGAAGGTAGCTTAGACGCCCGTACGTTGAATATTTGTTACTAACCCATGGAATTCTGTTGGGAAAAATCATAAATTGAAGTAACGAAATATTTTCCAGAGATTCAGTGATGAATCTAATGATTTTAAGAATAATTAACTAATGGCTCTATACTAGTACGATTGTCTAGGAGCATTAATTATTCAGGAACTGAACAATATGAGCTTGTTGAAGCGTCATATTTATTTTATATAGTCAGGGAAAACTATTGTTACATCCTGAAGACGTTATTGCTCTATACTAGCAGGCAATCTGTCTAGGATCCGTCTAATCTTGCGATTCTATATAGAAGTAATTAATGAAATTGCTTAGTATTCATGAGATATGTCGTTGCCTCAGCTGAGAGGCTACATATCTGCATATACTCTGAGAGACAGTATTCTCAGTCAGAGATTTGATGAGAGACATGCGTCTCAATACTCGCGTCTGATTGCTGGATTAGAAGTTCTTATAATTATGGGTTTACGATTTTAGACCTTGTCGAAAAATCCACCATCTACAATAAGTCCCCTGCTTAGTGAGGAACAATCATGTTCCTCAGTCACCATAAATGGTGATTTTCCGGTCATAAACAATATAAGCAATTGGACTTAGTCGTAAGTTAAGACGTTACCAGATTTTTGATAGTACGAGCAAACCACGACTTAATGAAGATCCCAGTGGCATGATAGAGTATTGTCTAATGAGCATAAATTGGTGTTGAACCTCTGATTTTGATGACGAGACCTTGGTCGTTTAGGATTCGCGGGCCGGGCCCAATAGGAAATCCTTGTGGAATTAGGTTTTTGGAAATAAAATTTGATATAAAAGGGAATTAATCTCTTTTTTTTTTATTTTTTTTCACGACCGACCAGTACCTTGATCCATCCATCTTCTCCACGCCCGAGCAGAGGAGGGAAGCAAAGAATTTTCGCCGGAACTTTGTCGCCGGCAGTCGCCGTCGATCGCCTGTCCGGCTAACTTCTAGCCGCCGACCAGGTAAGCCCATTTTTTTTTGCTGCTGATCTCATGAGTTGTTCATGCTTTTGATCATGGTGAAATTATATATATGTGTATATATGAATGCGATTTTTGTTGAAAAACCCTTATTTTTAGAAAACGTATGTTCGTTTGATCGTTAGTTTTGAAAAAATAATAATAATCCCTGATTTAGGAGAGATTTTTTTTTTAATACATAGACCTAGATCCAGTGATGAAACTTTGTTTATGAGATTTCTTGAGAACCACGGTTTTACCATAAAAGGTGTGAGTTTTCACAAAACCGAAATAAACCTTCGTTTTAAAGGACGACGATAGTACGAAGGAAAAATTTTATTATTATTTTTATAAGACCATGGCCTGTTCATGTATCATTTTTTTTACTAAACCGTGGGATATCCACGAATTTTATAAAAAAAAATTTTGTTGTTATTTACGTGAGTTAATCACGTTTTATATATATATAAATATATATTATTTTCTTCAAAAATCAAAACTTGAGTTTTGTGTAATCTTTATAAGTAAAAAATTGTTTATGATGAAATAATATTTTAGTTTTCATAATTCCATGTTGAATGTTCACACAGTAGAAATGTTCATGATTTTATGAAAATCTGAGTTTCGTTCGTCTTTTGTAGGTTTCGAAGGAACGAACGATTTTGAGGTGTTAACTCTTGCATTACTATCACTACTGTTAGTGGAATTGTAAAGAGGTAAGAGTTAAGAATTACCATTTTTGCAGATGGATTTACTTGCATGTTGATAACTTTGTGCTCCTGGTTCCAGAAAATGTCGACTTCCAACAACAGCAATTACGATTATAGTTATTCCTCTTCTTCCTCCAGCTCTTCTGACAAGGATTCCAAAGCTTCCGTAGCCAAATCGAAAACCAAGACAGCCCATGATGCAGGGGCGAAGCCTAGCATACCCTTGAGTGATCGGAGGGTAACTTACGCTGAACTTATGAAGAGAAAGGCTGAAGATGATAAAGCAGAGAATCGTCAGTGCGGAAAGGATCGAATCCGGCGCAGAATACTAGCGGCTGAGGAGAGACGTCGATTCCTTGATGGGGTACCCTCTGACTCAGACGCTGACGTCTCTGAAGAGGAAACTACGTGGGTGTTTACAGAGCGTGAGATCAAGCCTGACCTATATGCCAGGGAGTTCCGGAAAACTATGAAGCAAATTGAAGCTGAAGATGAAGCGGAAGAAGACTCGGACTCAGACGATCCTTATACCCATCCAGACTTCATCGACGGTTCTGACGGCGATTCTGACGAAGAGGAGGATTCTGAGAAGGATGGTGATGACGAATCTGATAACTCGGATGAGTCTGACAAATAGCTTTATTTCCGATCCTTTTTTAAACATTTGAATATTTTGTAGGCTTTGTAGTAGACATCTTATTTGAACGACTTCATTCAAGTATTCAGATTTTCCTTTTGAACGAGGGATCCTTTTATTAATGTTGGTTTTTCTTGATTGAAAATACGCCGAACCCATTGTGATTTTCCCTGTGCTTGCTTTACGATTTCCATATGTGAAAATATCCAAACACGTCACACAAGTCGTGTAACACACATGGTCCGTGTGACTTTATGACCATGCGCAGCTTTAGTCAGTCCCCAGTATATTATTTTACTCCGCATTTCCTGTATTGATATCTCGCTCGAGACTTAGGGTTTCAGTAAAACTCGCAACTGAATTGACTATTTGCAGAAGATAAGTGCCCGCTGTATCTTGTATATATCTCCAAGATTTAGGTTTTAACAATTGCGAAAATATTTCTTCCATTCTTGAGTTAGTTTTATCGTAGAAGAAACTTCGATTGTCATACCTTCCATCACCATGTCTAGCGGTAGTACTTCTTCTCGAAATGAACTCCAGTCGAAGCATGAAATAGAAGCGTCTATATCGGTAAGTTGTATATCTTTTTCGTCTCTGTTTGATCGAGGTTATTGATCATAGGAAAACTATTTGTTGCAGGATAATCAGAAGAATCCTTCTTCTCATAATTCGAGGCCCAAGTGGACCGTTAGAGCCCCTTCCCGGTACGGGTCGGCTCATGCTGGGGATGGATCATCTGTAAGCAATCTTATAACTTTTGAAGCTTTACTATGCTCAATTTCGATGAAATTAAATACTTCTTCGTTTCGTCGCAGGCGGATGTTCGTGTCATTGTTGATGCTAGAAGGAGAAGTAGTGGAAAGTCCGTGACCGTGGTTGAGGTTGACGACAGCAACAACCGAGTTGGTGAAGACTCTGCAGAATCCGTGGAGGGTGGATACAGGGTTTACGCTCGTGAATATCCAACAGCTGGACTCTTGTTTGAAGCTCCTTTGATCAATACTTTCCCGGATAATGAGGTGGTCGATGGATTCGTCATTCCCAAGTGTCACACGCCCCTTTACACCAAAATCTGGAAAATATATGGGCATATTGCTACGACCGAAGTGTGGAAAGGTTTTCTACCAACCCTCCTGACTACAGTTGCAGGGCTGCTACCGATCATTGAGGAGATGGACCAGATGCGCCTGCGTGATGTCAAGAATCAGGAATTGCATAGATGGGATGAGATGATTTCGAACTGCGATACCTTGCGACTCAATGTAGTATGTCTTCGTCATCGGCTCGAGATAATTAAGATTCATAAGGAGGCGGAGGCTGCTGATGCGATTTCTCTGACCACTGCTTTACTAGAGGAGGAGAAGATGCTCGCTTTGGAGTCGTCCATGGTTGAGAAGGCAGTATAGGAGTTGAAGACGAAAACCAAAAGTTTCCAGAAGAAACTTGACAGGGTTGTTTACGGAGATTACCCGTTGCTGGACGGTTTGCTCTGAGTGAGCATTTATAATTGTTGTTTTTGAATAGGTTTAAGCTTCTGGTTAGGTGGAATAATTGATATGAAGGAATTTTGCTCATTTATGAAACGTTTAATGAACAAATGAGCATTTTGCACGCTCTTTGGAGGAATGAAAATTACATTTTTGAAAATGCTTGAAGTGATGAAAAGGTAATTGTTTTTTATGGATAAGGCGTAATAAGCTTTGAGCCATTTGTCGTTGATTATATTTCCTTCCACTCCTCCATCAAAAGCTAAGATCTTGTAATATCCATTGGATACTGCCTTCATGACTACATATGGTCCCTCCCATTTCGGAGAGAATTTGTGAGCGAACATGTCTTGTTGAATGTGCTTTGCTGTCTTTAATACCAGGTCTCCTACTTGAAATGTTCGAGGTCTTACCATTTTGTTGTAGTCCCTGGAGATCCTTTGTTTGTAGGTTTCTACGTATTTTTCCATGTTAGCCCTCTTTGACTCGAGCATGTCTAGTTCAGCGACTCTTGATTTGGATACTTCGGATTCATCCCATTCTACTCCACTGGATGTTGCAATCCTTGCTGAAGGAATTTTGATTTCTGTCGGAAGTATGGTGTCGGCTCCGTAGACAAGGGAGTATGGTGAAGTCCCGATTGAGCTCCTTGGCGCGGTTCGATAAGCCCATAGAGCCATTGGCAACTGTTCATGCCACGTTCGAGGATTGTCATGAATTTTCCGACTGAGAATTCGAATCAAAGTTTTGTTGGTTCTCTCCTCTTGTCCGTTTCCTTGGGGATAATATAGTATGGAGAAGACTTGTTTGATGTCGTATTCCTCGAGTAATTCTGTCACGTACTTGTTGGTGAAAGGAGTTCCATTATCGGTAACAATGTGTTTAGGAACACATAATCTACATATTATGTGCTCTTTGATGAAGGATGCAATCGTGACTCCGGTGGTGCTTCAAAGAGGAATAGCTTCGACCAATTTGGTGAAATACTCAGTTGCGGTGATGATGTATTCATGCTGCTTTGAAGATGCTGGATTGATCTTCCCGATGATATCTAGTCCCAGCTGTAGAAAGTCCATGGACTATTCACAGAATTAAATGGGAGACAAGGAGTGTGGATGAGATTACCATGGATTTGGCATTGGTGACACCTCTGAACGTGTGCAGCTGCATCGTCTTCCATGGTCGGTCAATAGTATTTCTCATGAATTTGGAGAAATAATTTTCTCTTTCCTTGATGTTCTCCATCGTGCATTTCCTTCAGAATTGTTGGGATTTCATGCTCAGCTAAGCATCTTAGTATATTCCCACCGAATATTTTGCGGTATAAGATCCCGTCAAGAAAGACAAATGTCTTAGCTCTCTGAATGAGTTTGACTGTTTGCTTCTTTTCCAGTGGTAGTTCATTGTACCAGAGATATTTAATGTAAGGCTCCCTCCAGTCCCCAATATGGTGGACTGTCAAAACCTCTAAGTGATGAGGAGCTGTTTGGCAATTGGGACAAGATACTTGTAAAGCTCTTGACTGAGTCTCCATGGAAGGCCAGTAGTATCCCACCCTTTGAAGCTTTCTGTAAAGTGTCACTACTAGCGTTTCTCCGCAGATTTCTTCATGTATGCGCTTGAGTTGTTCTTCCGCTTCGTTGTTCCCAAGGCACCGTGATAGGGATACATCAGGGTTTCGATAGTACAACGCCCCGTGAAGTAAGAAATAATTTTCCAATTCTTTGAGGCTGACTTTGCCTTCTGAAATAGAGCTGTTCAATTCATGAATGATGGGCGCTCGCCAATCGTCTGCTGGAATGTCTTCGACTTGAGTGAGCCAGGTAGACGACACAGTACGCCTCTGTACGGTGATTTTTTTCTCTTCCCCTTCTAATTGTAGCTTAGAAGCGAGAGTTTCTAGGCAGTCGGCATGCCTGTTGTTAGTTCGTCCAGTATGGACGACCGTGGCATCAGCAAAATGGGTTAATAGCCGCTGAGCTTAGGTTCTGAATGAAGCGAGCGTGACTTCTTTGAGAGAGTATTTTCCATTCATTTGATTGACCAGTAATTTTGAATCACCTCTTATTTCAAGGTGCGTTTCTCCTGTTTGCTTGGCCAGGGACAATCCTAATAAGAAAGCTTCATATTCTGCTGAATTGTTGGTGCAGTGGAAATCCAACTTGAACGAATGTGAGAAAACTTCACCAGATGGAGACACCAGCACTACGCCCGCTCCTCCGGTATCATTGCTAGGGGTGGCGGATCCATCAAAGTATAGAAGCCATGTTTCTTCTTTGATAACTAAGATATCTGGAAACTCACCGGGTATATCTTCGTGTAACGTTGTCGTATCTTATTCTGCAAAAGCAGCGAGCAAGTCTGCAACTGCTTGGCCTTTGATTGCTTTAGGTGGCGTGCAAGCTATGCCAAATTCTGACATCTAGAGTAGCCACTTCGCTGGTCTCCCTATCAAGGCTGGCTTTGATAGTAGGAACTTTATAGGATCAGATTTGGAGACGAGTACGACCTTGTTAGATAGTAGATAGTGCCTAAACTTCTGGATTGCATGTACTAATGCTAGACATGCTCTTTCAGCCTTTGGATATCGGAGTTGAGCATCTCTCATTGTGCGGCTGAAGTAGTAGATCGGTCGTTTGATGCCTTCGTCGTCTTCCTGAGCAAGGAGCACTCCAATAGCAACATCACTGGAAGCTGTGTAAAGTATCAGGGGTCGTCCCTGTACTGGAGACTTCATTACAGCAGGCGACAATAGTATCTGCTGTATTTTCTGGAAGGCTTCTTGTTGAACAGTTTTCCAGGTAAAGCTTGCTCCTTTATTCAGTAGAGGGGTTAATGAAGCAATGAGTTGGGAAAATCCAGGAATGAAGCGTCGAATATAATTTACCTTGCCCATAAAGCTCTGTAGTTCCTTCACAGTGCGTGGAGGAGGCATGGTGGTGATAGCTTTCGTCTTGTCTAGATCGACTTTGATTCCTTCAACTGTGACCAGGAATCCTAGAAACTTTCCAGAGGAACACCAAAAGCTCACTTCATAGGATTCATCTTTAATTTGTATTCTCTACATCTCTCGAATACTTGTCTTAAAACCTCGAGATGAGATTCTCAAGTCTTCGACTTCACCATCGTAGTCTTCCACTTGTTTGTGCATCATGTCGTGGAATATGGAAGTCATAGCTCGTTGATAAGTGGCACATGAATTCTTTAATCCAAAGGACATCACAGTGTAGTGGAAATTCCCAATGGGAGTACGAAATGCAGTCTTGTTGGCATCATGCTCATACATCTTGATCTGGTTGTATCCACTGTAACCATCCATGAACGAGAACATACCGTGGTCAATGGTTGTGTCAACGAGCATATCAATGTTGGGTAGAGGAAAATCATCCTTTGGACAATATTTATTCAGGTTCCTAAAATCGACACAACATCTGATTTGACCATTTTTCTTCTTGACAGGAACAACATTTGCTAGCCACGTTGGATGTTGAATAGGCTTGATGAATCCTGCTGCTAGTAGTTTCTGGATCTCGACTTTGATTTGCTCCTCGATTTTGTGCCTAAATTGCCTAGGCGGTTGTTTGACAGCCTTGGAGCCAGGAGTGATGTGCAGATGATGAGTAACCAATTTGTCATCTAGACCAGGCATTTCTTCGTACGTCCAGGCGAAGATATCTTGATATTCTTTCAATAAGTTTATCAGTTCCGTTCGCTCCTTTGGTGACAGTGCTGAGCTAATTAGGATTGTCCTTGGATCATCCTCTGTTCCGATGTTGATTGTTTCAAGGTCGTCAAAAGTGGAGTCAGTACCGTCTTGCAGTTGTCGTGGAGCGTCTTGAACCTCTTCTTCAAGTGATGATTCGTTATGACATGGTTCTTCGTGGCGGGGAGACTTTTCATCGTTCTTCCCTGTTAATTGATAATCTTTGCGTCTGCAGTAAATAATTCTCCCCTCCGCATCGTGACTGGTTATGAAATTAGACCCATGAGTTTAGACTTGATCCTTGCGGCGCTTAATCGGCGTAGAAGACGACTTAATCGACTTGACGCCTGAGGATGCCAGTTTGTCCGTGACTTCTTCAATGGACTTCCAGCTTGGGAGTGGAGTGCTGTGAATCTTGTTTGGAGGTTCAGGGATATCATGCTGAGACTCAAGAAATTCAGCGTCATAGACTGGGACGTAAGGAGATGCTGAAGCCGCAATACGAATGATTTTATTATTGAGCAGAGCCTTCATGCATTGATGGTATGTCGAAGGAACCACTTTATTTTCATGGAGCCGTGGTCATCCGAGTATCATGTGATAGTCAGGCTCCTGCTCGATCACGTGGAACTTGGTCTTTGATTGAATAGGACCCACCTTTAATTCTATGTATGCGTATCTGTATGTATGAATCTGACTTCCTTCAAAACCTGTCATCAAGATAGGATGGCGGACAATCTTATTCTTTGGGAACTTGGCCGCCTTGAGAGTCTTCATAGTGACGATATTTATAGAAGCGCCTGTGTCAACGATAAATCTTTTAAATTCAGAGTCTTTGATAAGACCGGTCACGTACAGAGCTCGGTTATATCCTTCGTCTTCCATGCAGTCTTCTTCCCCGAACGTGATGTTGTCGATTGAATATTCAAACACCATGGATACCTCAACGACTGGAGACGGTGGAATTAGTTGCACGTCGGATGATATTTGGTTAAGTGCAGCAAATGTGCTCGTACGCTGATCTTTGGAGAAGTGTAGAAGCTCACATAAACTCTCAATCAGATGCGTAACTTCCTGGTCCACCGGCTTCTCGTAAGTAGTGAAACTGTTGGTTTGAGGGGTATTGATGGCAGTAGAGATGGGATGATCTACCACTTCTGCTCCCAAAAGTCTTGTCAACTCTACCATACAGTTGAATAGTTCATCGATTGAGGAGACGACCATCTTTGTGAGGATTCATATTGAAACCGAGAGAATGATCTCCTACTGTGGTCGCCAATCTATAGATGGGGAAAAACGATTTGCTGGTTTTTACGGAATTGAGGAGACGACCGTACGGAAGAGACTCCTTGAACCGAGAGAAATGTTCAACCTCACACAGATGCACTGCAAGGAGGGAGTGCTTTGAATTCGAGAGATCTATCTGTAGTACTCCGGCCTAAACCAAGACAATGGCCGTTCCAGAGTAAATTCGGTCACAAGAGAGGATGAGTCGATCTGTAGGAGGGAAGCTGAGAAAAGTGTGGAATAAATGGTAATCAAAGATTGTAGGTGTGTTGTGTATTCTGAAATAAGATAAGCTCTGAATGATTGAATTTGCTCTGTTGAGACTAATTGCTCAGATGTTGAGTTGTTAATCTCGTGTTGTCTGTTTGACGTGAGATTTTTGTGTATTCAATCATGATTGAGACTTATTTATATTGCTGGAATTGTAAACACCATGATCCCATGAAGTGTGACAGTTGATGGAATCAAATAATGGGGAAGTGGAAATCGTGTTTAAAACCAGTTACTCATCGTGCGGAGACTTGGTCGATTTTCCATCCACTACTTTGTTAACTCCTTCAACTGATTGCACGACTTGCTCACATTCTCATCGTGTATATGAACACACGTGTCGTAGACCGCCAGACCAAAACCCTTAGTTAATATCCCCCATGTGACACGATTGACGTCTCGTGATTAATTAGTCAGTTGCTGACTTCATGACTTCATGGGACGATGAGTCCATGTATTGCTGAGTTGAACATGATTTTGCAAAATATTCTGAAACTCATGAATTGAAGATGACTGTTGAGACAGAGGTATAATTCTCAAGTAAACATTGATAGTTAAGGTGAGCAAATATTGCTCATTCGATGAATAATTGAATATTGATAGTTGAACCAATATTCCTTGGTTTGAGCAAATATTGCTCATCTGATGAATAACTGGTTGCATGACCAAATAAAATATTAAATTAAGATACTGGCAACTGGACCAAGTATAATTAATAAAATGCTGATCATGAGATCGTCGTAAAATTATTAGCATTCGTTCGAATCTGGAATTATGATCCTTGGACCCAGAAACCCTAATTCGATCAATTGATGACCAATTGATGGTTTATTGAAAATTAACCATGGAATGAAGGAGGGAACGGCTACATGGGATCATGGGTCGACCATGTAACGCCCATATGCTCGAGTGAGCAAATACCAAGATCTCTTGAAGAGTTGGTGAAAAGATGATCAAATACTGGTTTAATCATTTATTAACATAATGCTCGTCTAAGCTTTAGGTGATAATACCCAATTAATTGTGAAGAGGTGAGAGACCGACCAAGGGGTCATGAAACCAACCCTGGGCGGTCACGGGATCGAATGACGATCATTCTATGAAATTCCAAAATTATTTGGAAGGGTTTTGGACCTAATACGTGCAATTGCGCAAATTAGGTCAAATCATGAAAATACGTGGGACCGTCTCCTTGAAAGCCAAAGAGCTAACCTTGGTCGGTCAAGGTAACATGCTCCCGTCGTCAAGATGTCCGTGTTTCAATCCTGAGAATTTTGACATTTCCCGGCGTGCGTTTGAACAACCATTTGGGAAAATATGACGAAATAAGGGTTTTCGCTGAAACTGAGGAAACTTCATGAGATGAAGGAAAATAATTATAAAATGAAGGAATCGTGAAGTGTGGGACCGACTGTGGCTAAGGCATGCTCGGCCGGCCAATGACCACGGTCCCATAGCTCTTTTCCTAATTTTATATTATTTTTCATGATTTTATGGAAACATCATGAAATCAAGGAGTTTGTTGAAATTAAGGAGTTTCCTTGAAGTGAGTCGAGGCTTACTCGAAGGTATCTTAGACGCCCGTACGTTGAATATTTATTACTAACCCATGGAATTCTGCTGGGAAAAACCATAAATTGAAGTAACGAAATATTACGAAAATATTGAATATTTTCCAGAGATTCAGTGATGAATCTAATGATTTTAAGAATAATTAACTAATGGCTCTATACTAGTATGATTGTCTAGGAGCATTAATTATTCAGGAATTGAGAAATATGAGCTTGTTGAAGCGTCATATTTCTTTTATATAGTCAGGCAAAACTATTGTTACTTCCTGAAGACGTTATTGCTCTATACTAGCAGGCAATCTGTCTAGGAGCCGTCTAATCTTGCGATTCTATATAGAAGTAATTACTGAAATTGCTCAGTATTCATGAGATATGTCGTTGCCTCATCTGAGAGGCTACATATCTGCATATACTCTGAGAGACAGTATTCTCAGTCAGAGATTTGATGAGAGACATGCGTCTCAATACTCGCGTCTGATTGCTGGATCAGAAGTTCGTATAATTATGGGTTTACGATTTTAGCCCTTGTCGAAAATCCACCATCTACATTCTCATATCAATCAGGCTCACAGATTCTATCTTTTCGATTGCGGATTGTATTGAGAAATTGAGATATAAATTGGATATATTTTCTTGATTGAGTCTGACTGTCTAGTTTATTCTCACGGAATTATATTGGAGTTGTCCATACGGATTGCCAAACGAAATATTGGGTGTAGTTGTTAGACCCCCGCTTTTTCAATTGGTATAAGAGCAGGCAAACACGTTAAAGACCTCATAAGTATGTGTTTGTAGCAATCTGACTTTATGGACAGAAGTGCTATCTGAATAAACGTACCACCAGATCCAGGAGATACAAAATTTGTTTATATGTCTGATTTGATTAAATCTGTAGAATTTTTTTTATCTCATCCTCCTCCTGGAATAAAATCGCTTGAAGCATTTTCAAAAGTTGAAGGACTCCTTAAGAATCTTCGTTTTGATATTGAGAGTGTTCTCCAAAAGGAACAAAACTCTCTCGAGAGACTAAATCATGTTATGATGAATAATGTTCTTATTGAGGTTGATATTGATTCATTGATAACTGAGTGCACTATTCCTTCCTTCTGTAATACAACGAGTCATGCACTGGTTGCATTACAAATGGAGCATAAGCCTCATTCAACTGAGAATATCTCTATTGAACATGATTCATTACATGAATCTATTCTGTAAATAATCTATCATAATGATAGGATAGTGTTCTTTAGAAAAAAATGCAAAGATGTCTTTCTCTTCCAAGGAAGTTGCCTTATGTTGTGCTAAAAGCTATTCCCTATCCTTGATGATAAAAGAATACAAAACAAGACATCACAGATATAAAAAATTTAACCTTTTTGGTTGTATATTGTCTAGTATCTAGGCACAAAATTTGCTGGAAATAGGTTCTCTCTTGGAGTCAAGATATTAAATCTGATTGAACTCCTGCTTAGTGCCCAGATTTCACCTAAACGAGTTTTAGAATAAACCATTTAGCTCTTGATCAATCTTGTGCGATTCGCATGTGCGAATTAGGCCACGAACCAAAAATGATTGGTTCAGGTACTTGGACTAGTTTTACCGGTTCAGGAACTGTTTGGTCGGTCGCACGTTTTAATAAAAGCTCTTCTCTTGTTTTCTTATCCATCTTCTCATGTTCGACAACTGTAAAAGAAAACTCAAGAGTTCGTAAACTCTTAATCTCCAAAAACCTCATTTCTCAATATTTTTGAGTGTTCTTAGTACCATTGGATTCACAACAAAAAACTATTCAACGGGCTTATCTTTGTTTCTTCATCCCTTTCAGTTCCGGAGCTTCACCATTAACGGCAGTTCGAATACCCGGTAAGTTCTTCATCATCGCTATAAGTTTTTCTCCAATTTTCAATGGCATCTAGGAAGAGACCAAGTCGTGGTGAGGGTTTAAGTGCTCAAAATAGTGAAGATACCTTTTTTGATCCAAGCTTTCAAATTAGGTTCGTGGAAAGGGAGGCTAGAAACTATTATGTAGAATACAGTACAAAAAAGCGTATTATGGAAAGGATTTATGATTCCTCTGAACTTAAGGTAGATGACTTTCCTGGTTTCTTTAAAGATCATGAATGGGGTATTATTCATCGTCCCATGGGAACAACACATATAAAAATGACTGCTCAATTTTATGCAAACCTGATATTGCAAACTGCACATTCAAAACCATTGTTCAAAGAATTTTTTTTCTTGTGAATCGTCAAATCATTGCCGAGCTTTTGAACTTGACCCGGGTTGGTGATTTTCAATTACCACAACCTGAGCATTTGAGACCTCTCCAAATGAGCTCTCAAACTTTCTTCTTGCAAGGGATGTTTCCTGGAGGAATGGTAACATTGATGTTCATGATGTTGAGCTGATCTTCAAAGTTTCTGGAAAATTACTGGTGGCAAACTTGATGCCCAACACAATTGACAAACAACTATGAACCACACCTCTTGATGAGTTGGTATACTACATTGTTGAAGTGAGGAAGATTGACTTATGTAGCCTTGTTATTCATCAGATTATAAGTGTAAGACAAACTTCAAATGAGGCTCCTAGTTTTCCTTGTCTCATTTCAAGGATTTGCAGTCATTATGGCATTATATCTGTCGGGACCAGTCTTGGAGGACCAAAAGTTCTGTCCATGAAAACCATCGAAAAGATGTGCAGAACTCCAGCTAGAACTCATGCTAGAATTCCAGCCTCTCTGAATCCTGAGATCATCCAGTTTCGACAAGAAGTTGAATGTTTGAAAGAGCAAGTGAAATATGCTTCAGAATATTATCCAGAACTGATTGAGAAGTTTGATGAAATTGCTAGGGACTTTTATGAGAGTTTGGTTAAATACTTTTCTTTTTTTTTATTTGTTATAACTTTTCTTATGGTATTTTATGTTGAACTTCTTAAAACTGTTATTTTAATGGTGTAATAACTTTAATGATACTTTAGCCTTGAATGATTTTATCTTTCAATTAAAATTGCTAAATGTATTAAATCCATAAGAAGTTTAGCGGAAAATACGTCAAAAGTTAATTCTATTATGTCTTTATGCAAATATTGATAAAAGATAGCATAAACTTTTGAATATTCTGCAGTATTGATCTTTCCGTGATCCACTTCTATGTGAAAGTATTGTATGGATCCGTAAGTTTTCTTATGTTGAGTGTTTCCGATTAAATTAATTATTAAGGTTCTCTTCTGGTTAATTTATTCAAGTTTTCTGGATACTTATGTGATTTTTTAATGTCCAAAGAAATCCTTCTTTTCTTGTAAAAGTAAGGTCGCTCTTATTGTTCTTTCGGGAATGACATTTTATGGGGGAGAGTTCTTAATTGAACTTGTGCTTAATTGCCAATTCTTTGTGGGGAGTGTGGCTGTGGAATATTATAGGAGTTTTCTTGTATCTTTATAAAATCCTTGATGAATACACTAAGTTTCGACTATGTGAAATCATCGAAACAAAGTTGATATGTTCTCTTTTAGTCATGAATAATCTCTTTGAGAATTTCATTATGATCCCGTTAATTTCCGTACCTTTGCAATTTATATTGACAAAAAGGGGGAGAATTATTTTGTAGTTCACACTACATACATATGGTTTACGGATCATTATGTACAGGGGAGTGGTTTTTCATTGTGAGATGAAGTATTGACTAAGGGGGAGTGATACATATCACATAGTATTATTGTCAAAGTTGTGATACAATTGAACTTTGATGTTGTTTAATACTATGACATTGTATAACAATATTTGTAAACAAATATTTTCGTATTGTTATAACTCCGGATCTTCAACAACAATGATGCTGAGTTGAACACGTTCATAATCACCGGAGTACTTGGAGTGACGAAGAATTCAAGGAATGTTGAAGAACCAAGGAAACCAAGCATGTTGGATGAGAAGCTGCAAAGTTTATTTATTATGTAATCCATATGTATTGATATTTTTGTCACTAAAATTGACAAAGGGGGAGATTGTTAGAGCACTTCTCGGTCGAACTTGCAAGCGTTGCTATCTCAAGCTTGTTTGTCAAGTTTAGGTGATCAAAACTATAAGTCTTGATTTATAGTTTACTTATAGATATGTCTTGGATTATGATAAAATGTGTAGTTGAGCTTTAGACTTCACGACGTTCATCGATTGAAGACGAAGTTCTACTGAGGAGAGATTGGAGGAACTTCATCAACAAAAGGTATGTGGAGACTAAAACTTATCTATCACTCAGAAGTCTATTCCATTATATCTCCTTTTGAGACTAAGTCGTATAGCTATATAGATTTTTACATTATACACATTTGATATTTCGAGCTGAGTTTAACTCGCTTATATCTTTCTCGAAATATGTGTTGGAAGCTTTTTTATTTAGCTACATTCATCATTATTCTTGACGAGTTTAGTTGGAAACAATTTATTTGTTGGAAACTAAATAATGAGTCAAAATATGATCATGTGAAAATTGCCTTGAAACATCTTACCTGATTTGTGTGAGACAGTCATTTGATGTCGACTCAGAATGTTTCAAATTGATCATTCGATCACTTGAAAATTACTTATAAGCTAATAGTTTGTGTGAGACAGCTATCGTCATCTTCTAAGGATGTTTCAATGATTGAAATGGGAGTTTAGAACAATTAACCATTGTATGGATATAGCACAGTAACCAGTGTGCAAACTGTTGTGGTACGATTCAGGTACGGAAACCAAGTTTGCATACCAGTATGCGAACGGTTTTAGCTGTTAAAGTCCAGGAACCAAGTACGCATACCAGTATGCGAACGATTCTACCCGAGTTAGGTCCGGAACGACAGTATGCATACCGATTTGCGAACTGTCAGACAAGACCAGTCCGGAACTTAAGTTTGCATACCCGTTTGCAAACTGAGTTGGTTTAAGTTCTAAAATCGGTTAAATATGATTTCGTACTCATGAACAAATACATTTATAAATTAAGGAATGCAATCTTTGCAAAACTTGGCTAAATGTCCATGTATTGATTCTCTTGAATCAATCCGATTTTGTTTCAATTGTGTCTTGTATACTTCTATGACAATATAAACAATTGAACAACTCTATGAGTAACACAATTATATTCATTTGATTATCATTTGATCTAAAAGTGTTAGATGAATGTGGTTAATAGAAAAATGTCCATATGGCTAACTTCGGTTAACTATTGTTGAGCCAACTCAATATACACGTTTAGGTACGATTACCCATATCTAAATGAAGGTATATTTCATTTGTATGTAACAAGCTAAGACCATCTAACGGTGGAGATATATTTCTTTGGTTTTAAGCAAACTTAACTTGAGTCTTAAATCAGGATTTCATCTAACGGCGAATATTGATTGCTTTGTTTCAAAGCTATTAAACCCTGATTTGAAGACTATATAAGGGAGAACTCTAGCAACTGGGAAACTTAATCCCCACACCTCTTGTGTGTTACTAGTTGCGTACTGAAGTCGATTCTCCTTTAACCTAGATTTTTCCTAAAACCATTATAGGTTGACGACTTGAAGACTTCATTGGGATTCTGAAGCCAGACCCAACTATTTTCTCTTTAGTTGTTGCGGATGGGGCAAAACGATTTGATGGTTTTTACAGAATTGAGGAGATGACCGTACGGAGGAGACTCCTTGAACCGAGCAAAATGTTCAACCTCACACAGATGCACTGCAAGAAGGGAGTGCTTTGAATTCGAGAGATCAATCTGTAGTACTCCGGCCTAAACCAAGACAATGGCCGTTCTAGAGTAAATTCGCTCACAAGAGAGGATGGGTCGATCTGTAGGAGGGAAGCTGAGAAATATGTGGAATCAATGGTAATCAAAGATTGTAGGTGTGTTGTGAATTCTGAATAAGATAAGTTCTGAATGATTGAAGTTGCTCAGTTAAGGGTAATTGCTCAATTGATGAGGTGTTGATTTCATGTTGTCTGTGAGACATGAGATCCTTCGTTGTTCTCCAATCATGATTCAGAAACTTATTTATATTGCTGGAATTGTAGACACCATGATCCCATGAAGTGTGACAGTTGATGGAATCAAAGAGTGGGAGAATGGAAATCATGTTTGAAACCAGTTGCTCATCATGCGGAGACTTGGTCGATTTTTCATCCACTACTTTGTTAACTCCTTCAACTGATTGCACGACTTGCTCACATTCCCATCGTGTGTATGAACACACGTGCCGTAGACCGCCAGACCAAAACCCTAGTTGATATCCCCCATGTGACACGATTGACGTCTCGTGGTTAATTAGTCATTTGTTGACTTCATGACTTTATGGGACGATGAGTCCATGTATTTGCTGAGTTGAACATGATTTTGCAAAATGTTCTGAAGCTCATGAATTGAACGTGTCTATTGAGACAGAGGTATAATTCTCACGTTGATAGTTGAGGTGAGCGAGTATTGCTCATTCGATGAATTGTTGAATATTGAGGGTTGAATCAATATTCCTTGGTTTGAGCAAGTGTTGCTCGTCTGATGAATTATTGGTAGTGTGACCAAAATAAAACATTAATTAGAATACTGGTAGGTAGTTGAACCGAGCACAATTAATAAGAATACTGATCATGAGATCGTCGTAAAGTTATTGGTGTTCTAATATGGAATTATGATCCTTGGACTCAGAAACCCTAATTTGATCAATTGATGACCAATTGATGATTTATTTAAAAATCAACCATGGGACGAAGGAGGGACCGGCTACATGGGATCAAGGACCGTCCATGAAGTGACCATATGCTCATGTGAGCAAATACCAAGGTCTCTTGAAGAGCTGGTGACTTGTTGGTGAAAGAATGATTAAATGCTGGTTCAATCATTTCTCCTATAATGCTCGTCTGAGCCTTAGGTGATAAAACCTAATTAATTATGAAGAGGTGAGGTACCGACCAAGGGGTCATGAAATAAGCCCTGGGTGGTCAAGGTAACATGCTCACGTCGTCAACACGTTCGTGTTTCAATCCTGAGAATTTTGATATTTTCTGGCGTGCAGTTGAGTATCCATTCGAGAAAATATGACAAAATTAGGGTTTTGATGAAACTGAGGAAACTTTATGAGATGAAGGAAATAATTATAAAATGAAGGAATATATGGCGTGGGACCACTGGATCCAAGGCATGGCCGGTCGGCCAGTGACCACGGTCCCATGGTGCCTTTTGCTAATTTTATAATATTTTTCATGATTTTATGAAAATATCATGAAATCAAGGAATTTTGTTCAATTTAAGGAGTTTCCTTAAAGTGAGAGTTTCCATGGGATCAAGGAAGCAAATAATATTAATATAATAAAATACAGGCATGTGGGGCCGGCTAGGGCATGGTCGTCCGGCTTGGGCCCGGTCCCACGAGTTTCTTTAATTTTATGTATTTTATGTGTATTTTTCCATGATTTGAAGGAATTTTCATAATTTGAGAGAAATACCATGAAATCAAGGAATTTCATGGGATCAAGGATGTAGTTGCAGGAAATCCTACACTACATCACTCATATGATTTCATGGATGATCAGCTCATTTTTAGGTTTTCACTCTTAATTTTATTGATAAATTTTTGAATGTTCTTACAAGAAAGATAAAGAAGTCAAGAATGATTTCTTCTCTGAACTTTCTCTCTCCTATTTACTTGTTTCTTACTCAAAAAAAGATCTCCCCTTCTCTTTACAACTCGAATGACTATTTATAGGGAAATACATAGTGGATGACAGCTAATCTGTCCTTTATTTTTGGATATGGCTTGCGACATTCTCGCAACCTTAAAAATGTTAATTTCGCAAGCTCTCTAATTTTCCCAGGACCATCACATCTTTCTTATGATCCTAGCTGACGTCACTTGTTATATTCTTCCTGAAATTGCTCTGCGACGCTATTGTGCTGTGCTATTGATAATTTTCGCTAAGACATTATTGTTGCGAGATTCTGATCCTACATCTTTCCTCTTCTCATATCTTCTCTGCAAAGTAGAGAATGATGTGAGAAATGCCGCAGCTGCTTATCTTTTCATATTCCACATTTATCACACGTATTCTTTCTTCCATCTATTTCTCGACACGTCTTTTGTAACCGTTGCCTTTTAACCGCTTATATCTTTCCGCATTAATCGTGTTTATTTTCTCGAGGAGAAATTCCCTCTATATATATTCCTTCTCACTCTCTTTCTTCCTCTTTTTATTTTCTCTGCAATTTCATCGTTCTTCTGCAAATTCTTCATCATTCTTATGCAAATTCCATTATTGCAACTTTTCTTCAACCTTCTTAAGTTCGTCTTCATCTTCATACTAGATCTTCATAGTTCGTAATTTTCCTCGAGATGATCTCCCTGCTATTATTTTTCATGGATCCATCAAGGTTAGTCTTCTTTTTTCTTCTTTATGAGTTTTGTTGAAATTGATATATTTGAAATTGATCTTGTTTGTTGCCTTGTTTGATGTTGTTTACGTTGTTTATGTGATTCCCATACTCTTGTTATTTCAGCAAAAGCAGCTCCAACACTAAATTTACAGTTCAGGACCCTAACATTCCCAAATCACAACATAAGGTTGTCGCACATAAAAGAAGTCTGCGAATGAGAAGGTAGTAAGAAACAGTATCTTTTTCTAATAACAATATTGTTGCCTCTGTTTCTTATCTGGATTGTAATTCGCAGGTTGATAAAGATCTTCATAAACCTCACAAGAAATCTCGCCACCTTAAAACTGTCCCAATTTCTGTTCCCTTCCACCTACTCATTTCTTCCAAATCTCCTGCGACATCTTCGCAAGATAAACCTTTATCTCAATTCGCGAAAATGCTGCTTCTGACTTCATTTCTTCCAAATATCCTGTGACATCTTCGCAAGATAAACCTTTATCTCCAATTCGCGAAAATGATGCCTCTGATTTCATTTCTTCAATTGACCTTTATATGATTGAAATTCCCCCTGTGGATCCTTATGCGAATGAAACCTCTTCTCTACCCATTGAGAATGTTTCTCAACCTTCTGTCCCTACCAGTTCTCTACCCAAGTCTCTCCCTCTGTCGAAAGAAAATGTGGAAGGGATAGATATTTCTTTTAAAGTTTTATCTGGAATTATGGATGATGGCAAGAAGTCTTCTACTGATCCCACCAAGTCTAATGTTTGCAAAATTCTGAGCAAGCATTTGGGTTCTGGCAGAGCTGCTTCACAAACAGCTTTAGAAAAAGAATGTAATGCTCTTCATCTTAAAAACCAGAAGCTTCAGAATGTTTTGATGGATCGTGACAATCTTCGAAAGAAGAATGATGAATTAAGAGGTGTGATTTCCTTGTCTATGTCTTTAATTTGCCTTTTCGATAGTTTTATCCTTCCCATGTTTAATTATTCTTTAAATCCCTCTTTCGCATGTTAAGCATTAAATCAGAAACGAATAATGGAGAGATATCAATTTGAATATGCTGTTGAAGAACCCCGTGTTGATAAAAAAATCTTGATGGATCAATATAACCAATTAGATAACCTCTATTCATATTCTCTTGATCAGATAAATAATCTTACCAATGAAAATACCCAATTAGTTCAAAGACAAGATCTATTAAGTAATGAAGTATCTCATCTTTCTTATTCTTTAACTAAGGCTAATTTAGGGATGAAAACTTTATCATATGAGAATAAAACCTTATCTCAAGAGAAGCGAACTTATTTAAACAAGATGGAGATATCTTCGCAACAACTTAATATTCTCCAAAAAGTATGTGCTGACCAAGAGCAATCTCTTCGCTCTTTGAGAAATGAACTTAAAGAAGTAACAAAATCATCTATCACTGAAAGAGATGCACTCATTCAAGGTAGAATAGATTTAAGTGTGAAGGCAAATCAGCTTAAAGAACAATATTCCAAATGAGAAGAATCTTATTCTTCTCTTGCGAAGAAAAATGCCTTTCTTGTTTCTAAAGAGAAAAATCTTCATTCTCGACTTAAAGGTTTAGTTGGAGATAATTTTGATGACGCAATGGACCATTGGGAGAATAGTTGTCTATCCTTGATTCAACACCTTATTTCGCAAAAGGAAGGTAGTCATAAAAGTTTGACTGCCTTAATTATCTTTTCTTTGTCATTTCTCTCTGAATTCCTTATCTTAATAAAATTTTGTAGTCTATTTTTCGCAGAGTCTGAGAAGAATCTTCATTCTTCTATTTCTGATTTGGAGGCTAAATATGCTAAAATTTGCAAGGAAAATGCATTGCTCGTCTCTACCCTTACTGGTTCTCGAGACCGAGCAGAAAGAAGACTTGATTATCTTGCTTATTTTAAGGATATTCAAGATAGGAATCATCAAAGAACACTTCTTCGCCAATTTCATCTCCGGGCTGAAGTCCTTGTAAATCACATCTTACTATCCAACTCTCTTTCTCCTACATCAATTGATCCTCCAGAAGTAGATGATGATGAAGTTCCTCGTCCTGCTGATAGTGATTATGATTACGAAAGCGGTGCGGAGGATAATTTCCTGGAAGATGAAAAAGAGGTTCCTTCTAAAGAAGTATCTGCTGGTGTTAATCAGAATGAGAAAGAAATTTCTCCTGAAGAAGTAATTGCTGGCGGTAATCAAGATGCTAGTCATGGCGAAGATCAAAGCCGAAATGAAGGAGAAGCTTGCGAGAATATTGGCGAAGAATTTATGTCATCTCCTGCTACTGACATTAATATTGAAGCTTGAGCTTCTTATCTAGATTTGTCTTCTTGAACTGCCTTATTTTTATCACTTTTGAGAGTTACATTTTTCAATCGACTTTGGAGTTAACTTTTCCTTTTAATATTTTGTTGATAAGAAAGATAATGCTTCTTGTGTATCGATTCCCATACCTGCCTCTCATTATCTTTCTTGCAAAAAATACTCTGTTATGAATGCTTATAATTAATTTGTTTTATCATATGGTCTTATTTTTCCTTCCTAATTAAAGGTCTTATTATGCCATCTCTTGTCATTGCGACAAAATTGCAGGAAGTCCTTGCACTTTCATACAAGAACCCATTGATCTTGTCTTAACTTTTTCTTTTGTATTATAGCCTCTTCAGGAATGTTGCGACAATATGACAGGCCTAAATATTCTTGTGAAAATAAAGCCCCATGACATTGCCGTCTTGCGACGAAATCACAGGACGTCTTCGCACTTTCATGCGAAAACCCATTGATGTCGTCTTATCCTTTTCTTTTGTATTATTGCCTCTTCAGGATTGTTGCAAAAATATGACAAGCCTTAATATCCTTGCGAATAAAAAGCCTCATGAAATTTGCGTCTTAAAACACTTATCAGCTCCCTAACGGAGGGTGCCGCCCTTATCTCCCCCTGGTTGCCCCTTCAAGGAGGCGTCCTTCTACCATACAAGGTTAGCTCCTCCCATCCAGTCTTAACAACAACCAGCTGTTTTCGCAGCCTCTTATCCCTTTTACCTATAGGGATTATGGTTACGAGACTGCACCCTAAGTGGGGTTTTCTTCAGGCCGAGTGCAGTATAAGCCAAGACTTGTCAAGAATGGCAAGGACGCTTCAAACGCCCCGGCACTCTTGACTCAACCGTGTACCTCGGCGCCTTGATCAGATCTGCACTCCTTGGGAGAGTCCTTATTACCTTACTCTCCCAACCCAAGTCATATGCTCAAGTTGAGAATCCAAGGTGCCTCTCCCGGATGGGCTTTATTGACCCCAAATCTCCATGACTCAGGTTCCGGTGGCGGTGTAGCCTTTCCCTGAGCCATGTAACAGGTACCCCCTAATATGACGTACTTTAGGTCTTACATTTGCCTCTTGCGAAATTTTATTCGCGAACTAGGGTGTACGCCATAAAGGTTCGCCCCTTTCTTTTATGTCATTGTTCTTTTGCGAAATTTCGCACATGATCTTCTTTTGATATGAGTAATCTGCAATTATTCTTTCAGAATTCATAACTTCTCAAAGCTTCTTACGATAATATCTTTTTAAATACAACTGTTCCATGGTCTGTCTAATCTATGACCAACATCTCTTCTCTGGATCCATTAATCTATAAGCTCCTGTTCCAACTATCTCCTTAATGATGTAAGGTCCATCCCATTTTTTGCTAATTTTCCACCATTTTCTCGCTGATATATTGGTGTTTCTCGCAGAACTAAATCTCCTGGTTGAAATTCACGTATTTTGACACGTTTATTATATTCTCGAGCTAATCTTCGCTGATAATTCTCCATATGTTGTAAAGCTTTTTCTCTCTTTTTCTCTAATTCATCAAGTTTGTTTAAAATTAAGCCCGCACTAAGATTTTTCTCCCAAGCTTCTCTTTTTGTTGTCGGAATAACAACTTCTGTTGGTAACACCGCTTCAACTCCGTATGTTAAACAAAAAGGTGACATTCCAGTAGCTTCTCTTCTAGTTGTATTATAAGCCCATACTGCATTATGTACTTGTTCGCACCATGATCTGTGATGTCCTTCCAATTTCTTCTTTAATATATCTGCAATTGTTTTATTTGTTGCTTCTACTTGCCCATTAGCTTGTGGATACAAAGGAGTGGACTTTCCACATTTTATCTTGAATGCATTAAGTAACATTTCTATATTTCTCCCTCAAACTGTTTCCCATTATCAGATACCAACTGTGCAGGAATTCCAAATCTGCAAATGATATTTTCGAATATGAATGTAAAGATATCTTTGTCGTGAATATGTTGTACTGCCTTCACTTCTGTCCACTTTGTGAAATAATATGTTGCGATTATTAAGTATCTTCTTTGTCCAGTTCCTGGTAAAAATGGCCCCACAATGTCTAAGACCCATTTTTCAAAGGGCCACACACTTGTTGAAGATGACAATGGTGCTTCTGGTGCATGTATTCTCTTTTCATGCCGTTGACAATCTTCGCAACGTCTTGATATTTGTTTTGCATCTTCATGCATGTATGGCCAGTAATAACCTTGCATTTTTGCTCTATGTGCCAAAGATCTTCCTCCAATATGATTGCCAGCATCTCCACTATGTAACATTTTCAGCACCTTTTCTCCTTCCTCTCGTGTCAAACATCTGAGTGATGGTCCACTAAAGGATTTTCGGTATAGAAATCCATCTCTTAATTCATAATTCGTTGCTCGGCTTTTTAACTTGTGTGTTTCCAATCTATTTCTTGGTGTTTCTCCTTTCGCCAAATATGCATGAAGTTCCACTCTCCAGTCTGCGACATTGTTTATTTGTTCTTCTTTTTCATTATCTATTATCATCACATCCACATCTTCCTCTTCTTTATTTATTGATGGTGACGGAAGTGTTTGTATTTTTATGCATCTCGCAGTTGGATCTGTCATCATGCTTGAGATGAAAGAAAAAGCGTCTGCGAGTCTATTATCCTTTCTTGAAATGTGCCTCCATTTTATCTTTGGGATTTTCGCTGATAATTCTTCAACCAGCTTCTTGTATTTCTTCAAGGATGGTTCATTTGTAGTATACTCTCCTTTTATTTGACGAATAACTAGCTGCGAATCACTAGTGATCCTGGCATTTTCTAGTTTCATTTCTATTGCGAATTTTAAGGCATGTATCACAACTTCATATTCTGTTTCATTATTAGTGGATGCTAATTCCAGTCTGAATGAAAAAGCCATCTTTATTCCTTCTGGCAAAATTAAAACAATCCCAACTCCATTTCCTTCTCCATTTGATGATCCATCTACCAATATTTCCCATCTATTTGGTTCTGTTAATAAATCTTTTGGATCTCCATGCTCTTATTTTACATCCATCATTTCTTCTACTGCTTCATCTTCTTCTAAAGGAAATTCTGCCAAGAAATCCGCAACAACTTGTGATTTTGGTGAAGACAAAACTTCATATTTAATATCAAAGTGGCCTACTTGTGCATTCCATCTCTCCACCCTTCCTGATCTTTTAGAATTCTTCATCACTGATTCAATTGGTACTTTTGTTAATACCTTTATCTTGTGTGCTTGAAAGTGTATGTGGAGTTTAAATGATGCATAAACTAATGCTAAGATTAACTTTTCAATCTTTGAGTAATTCTTCTCTGCGGTATTAAAAGTTTTGCTAATGTAATAAATGGGTTTCTCCACCCCTGCGTCTACTCGCAATAACACAACACTTAATGTATGCGACGTTGTCGCAAGGTAAATCAATAATTCTTCTCTTGGTTCTGCCTTTTGTAAAATAGTTGTATTCATAAGATGTTCTTTGATTCCTTGAAAAGCCTTTTCACATTCATCACTCCATTTAGATTTTGCACCCTTCTTGAGTATATCGATTTTTTTTTTGCATTTGTCTGATGATCGCGAAATGAATTTCCCCAGCGAAGATAGAAGCCCATTCAACTTCTGTATATCTTTTATTGTTGCTGGTGTTGGCATGTCACGAACTTCTTGCACTTTTTCTGGATCAACCTGTATTCCTTCCTTTGATACAATGTAGCCTAAAAATTTTCCCGATGCAACTCCAATAGTACACTTCTAAGGATTCAATTTAATGTTATACTGCCGCATTTGTTTAAAAATCTCCCTCAAGTCTTGTACATGGTCTTTAGCTTCTTTACTCTTTACTAACATGTCGTCCACGTATACTTCTAATGTTTTATGTATCCATTTTGCGAACACCTTCTCTAACATTCTTTGATATGTCGCTCCCGCATTTCGCAAACCAAATGGCATTTTCGTGTAACAATATAAACCTCTAGGTGCAAAGAAAGCAGTATGTTCTTGATCTTCTTCAGCGAGAGGGATTTGGTTATACCCTTTATATCCATCTAAAGATGATACCTATCGTTTCCCGCTGCGGATTCTACCATTTGAGGAATATCTGGTAGCGGAAAACTGTCTTTGGGGCAAGCTTTGTTTAAATCAGTGAAATCTATGCAAATCCTGATTCCTTTGTTTTTCTTTGGGACAATGACCATATTCGCTATCCATTATGGGTATTAGCTTCTCTTATGATTCCCGCATCAAGCATTTTCTGTAATTCTTCTTCTATTTGGGAATGGTAAGTTGTTGCAATTTTTCTTATTCTCTGTTTAAATGGTCTCACATTTTTGTTAATCTCCAACTTGTGGCATGCAATTGATGGATCTATTCCCGGTATCTCATCCATGCTTCCTGCGAAAACATCTTTATATTCTCGCAACAAGTTAACAGTTCTTTCTTCTTCTTCCTTATCCATTTTGGTTCCAATTCTCAATATTAAAGGCTCCTCTATAGTCCCAACGTTTATTTCTTTTGTTGGTTCTTCGGCAGTGTAACTGGGTTTAGGTTCTCCCATTGGTGTTGGTTCTTTTATTGTTTTCATAGGCTCTTCTCCTTCTTCCGAAATTTCGCTGGGTATTCCTTTGCCTTCTTTTGCCCTTATCATATATACTCTAAATTCTTGTTCTTTCTTTGCTTCCTTTGCCAATTTTCTGCGAAATTGCTTCTTTTTTGCTTGTCCTTCATAATGATTTACTTCAATCCGATGACATAATTTCGCATTATCAACATCTCCTCTGATTTCATCTACTCCATTTGGAGTGGGGAATTTAATACATTGATGCAACGTTGATACCACAGCTTTTATCGCATGTATCCATGATCTTCCTAGCAACATATTATATGGTGATTCCATATCCACTACGCACAATGTTACATGTGTTTCGATTTCTCCAAGTGGAATTCGTACCACTATCTCTCCTTTAGGTTTCGTTGTGGATTTTCCGAAGCCGTGAACAAAATATGTTGAACTGGACATTTCTTCATCTTTAAATCCCATTCCTCGGAATGCGTGATAAAATATTATATCAACTGAACTTCCTGTATCGATTAAAGTTTTGTTCAACATCCATTCTCCTGTGGATTTTATTGTTGTCTCCTTCTCTTTTCATGTAATAGGCACTGTGATGACCAATGGAGACGTGTGGTTCAAATTTTCCTTTGGTATTTCTTCCGCCATGAATGCAATTTTTTGCTTTTCCCAATATTTCAAGGGTGATGTTTTTTCTACCGCCATAACTTTCCTTCCTTCAAAATTTCGTTTATGTATTCTTCCTTTGATGTTTTCATGGAATTCATTAATCATCGTTTTTGTTATCATATTACACTCCAATCTTTTGCCATTTTCATTAATTATATTCATCTTTCTTCTAACTGATTCACTGATTTATTTAATCACTTTCTTGACTTGAATATTCTCAATCAACAATCTTCAACTTTCGATCTTCAATCCCTGTTTCTAGCGCCATTATGTAGTTGCAGGAAATCCTACACTACATCACTCATATGATTTCATGGATGATCAACTCATTTTTAGGTTTTCACTCTTAATTTTATTGATTAATTTTTGAATGTTCTTACAAGAAAGATAAAGAAGTCAAGAATGATCTCTGCTCTGAACTTTCTCTCTCCTATTTACTTGTTTCTGACTCAAAAAAAGATCTCTCCTTCTCTTTACAACTCGAATGACTATTTATAGGGAAATAAATAGTGGATGACAGCTAATTTGTCCTTCATTTTTGGATATGGCTTGCGACATTCTCGCAACCTTACAAATGTTAATTTCGCAAGCTCTCTAATTTTCCCAGGACCATCACATCTTTCTCATGATCCTAGCTGACATCATTTGTTATATTCTTCCTGAAATTGATCTGCGACGCTATTGTGTTGTGCTATTGATAATTTCGCTAAGACATTATTGTTGCGAGATTCTGATCCTACAAAGGAAACCTTAAAATAATAATAATAAAATAATAGGGCGGGTGGGACCGACTGAGGCACGGCCGGCCGGCTGGGGCCCGGTCCCACGGGTTTCCCTAATTTTATATTATATTTTCCATGGTTTTGTGAAAATACCATGAGATTAAGGAGTTTTCATGAGTTTAGGGAAATAATAATAAAATAATGAGGAACCATGAGGTGTGGGGCCGGCTGGGATCAAGGCATGGCTGGTTGGCCAATAATCACGGCCCCATAATATTTTCCCTAATTTTATATTATTTCCTTGGTGTAAAGGAAACACCACTAAATCGAGGAGTTTCCTCAAAACGAAGGATATTTGTTCAAATGAAAGGATTTTCATGAAATCAAGGAAAATATCAGAAAATATGACAAAAATATAAAACTGGCGTGAGATTGACCACGACACGGCCGGCCAGTCGGTGGGCCCATGCTCCCAGCGCCTTGGTCAATATTTTAATTATTTATTATTTTCCTTCCTATTTTGTATAGGTTCATCGTTTCGTCGTATTCTGAAATACTCGTTCGTGCAGTGATTGTTAGTGCATCATCATTGAGTACACTTGCACCTTTTGAGCCGGGGCTTACTCAGAGGTAGCTCAGACGCCCGTGCGTTGAATATTTATTACTAACCCATGGAATTATGCTGGGAAGAACCATGCATTGAAGTAAGGAAATACTGCGAAAATATTTGAATATTTTCGGAAATTCAGTGGATGAATCCAAGAATTTAGGAATAATTAACTTATGGATCTATACTAGCAGACCAAGCTGTCTAGGAGCATTAATTATTCTGACATGAGCTTGCTGGAGCTTCATATCCTTTATATAGTCAGGGAAACTCGTTTTTTGTATCCTGAAGACGTTATCGCTCTATACTAGCAGAGCAAGCAGTCTAGGAGCCGCCAATCTCGTGATTCTATATAGAAATAATTACTGAAGTGTTCAGTATTCATGAGATATGCCGTTGTCCAGCCGAGAGACTACATATCTGCATGTACTATGAGAGAAAGTATTCTTAGTCAGAGGATTCGATGAGAGACCCGTGTCTCAATACTCACATATGATTGCTGGATCAGGAGTTCGTATAATTATGGTTTTACGATTTTAGCCTTTGTCGAAAATCCACCATCTACATTAAGTCCCCTGCTTAGTGAGGAAAGCCGTGTTCCTCAGTCAGTATTGAATGGTGATTTTCCGGTCATAAACAACATAAGTAATTGAACTTAGTCGTAAGTTAAGACGTTACCGGATTTGGATAGTGCGAGCATACCATGACTTGAATGAAGATCTCAGTGGCATGATAGAGCATCGTTTAATGAGCATAAACTGGTAGCACCGCTAATTTGGTGATGGAACCTTGGTCGTTTAGGATTCGCGGGCCGGGACCATGAAAGGAATCCGTTTTAGCACGGACGCTCGTTCGTTAGTTTAAGAAACAACAAAATAGACCTGAGTCTAATGATAAAAATTTTGTCTATGAGATTTCACGAAAAACAAAATTTTATTTTTTAAATATGTGAGATTGCACAAAGTGGAATAAACTCTCGTTTCAAAGGTGGATGCTCGTACTAGAGAAAAGTTTTTTTTTTTAAATAGACGTGCGTCTGTTTGTAATAAAATTTTGTTTATGAGCTTTCATGAAATTTTTTTATCTCAAGCTTTGAGAAATCTTTGAGAATACACTCTCGCTTCAGAGACAAATGCTCGTGCGAAGGAGCAAAAATATATAGATATATTTTCCAAATTTACGTGAGTTTCACGTAAAATATTTATATAGTTTGTAAAATCATGTTTTGATTTTGAACAACTGTTGAATGTAGACCATTATACATGGTAAAATAATGTCTATATGTGAGTTTTCACAATCGTAGAATAAACGTCTATCCAGATTTTGAGAAACCAGTGAATGTTCACATTGTAAAATATACGTGGGTTGTTCACGGTTTTATGAAAATCATGTCAGAATTTTGCTCGTCTTAGAAGGTTTGAAGGAACGAGCAAGATTTGAAGTATTAACTCATGTACTGTTAGTGGAATCGTAAACAGGTAAGAGTTGAAAGTTACCATTTTTGCAGATGCTGATGTGAGCATCTTTATTCCATGATTCATTTTTTTGTTGAATCCTGCGCTTTGAATGATGCGCTGAATGTTATGCGTCTGTCACAGCCACTTTGCAAGAATGACTGACTCCCATGATGACACTTTCAAATACGATGTTTCCAGGGATGACATATCCGCGGGTGCAATTTCAAGAAATGGTACTTTTGGGACCTCTAAGTGATGGTGAGAGATCCTTCATATTGAGTTGTACTCCTGGTTATTTCATCAACTATACCACAGGATGATCGTGTAGTGAGGTTTTAGATCAATGTAGACTCCTCGGAAATGGAAGAAATTCTTCGGGGCGGAGCACCCAGAAGTAAGGACTACAGGATGTTAGAAAATGACGTGCAGTCCCCAGCCGTTTCTTTGGTGAGTTGTTAGTGCTCCTTGTGTCATGACTTTTTCCTGCCCGTGCAATTAGGATCACGAGACCAAGGTTTTGTTATTTCTTTTCATACCTTTTCTCCATTGATTGACGGTCTTCAACTTGTTCCCAGGCGAAAAATTCAGGAATCCAGTACTGATGAAGAAGTTGATGTAAATATCTCTTTCGTGCAGGTGATCGCGGTATCTCCTTGAATGAAATAATAATAATTTTTATTGATGAATCCAGGAAGAAACCATTGTAGATAAGAAGCATGTTGATGAAGCGCACTCTTCTTTGGGACATGGGAATATGGAGAATTCCCGAAATCCCGAACCGAATGGAGATAGCGGTGTTGTCAACGGAGATTCTGGCATTGTCCAGGCTTCAAATGATTTAGAGACTCCCTTAGTAAGTATATCTCCTGTAATTTCTTCAAAAAAGTATGATATCGCTGATTCGTGAATGAATGAATGAAAATCCATGTGAATTTATGGATAACCTTGCCGAAATACGTCACCAGAAAATTTCAGACTTCAGATTTTACTAGAAACGTTGTAGAATCCTCGTCCGAAGTCATATTTTCTCGGTTTGCATATGTATCTTCAAGACCAGGAAATTTCCAAGCTTAACAAAGAATCTCTTTGAAGTTTGATCATGTTTAGGGCCTGAAAAAGGAGAAATAGTGAACTTCCAGGAGACCTTCATAACTTTTCCAGGTTGCATGTTGTCCGATCTTTTGGCCATATCTGTTAGCTCGTTCATCCGATTGCTATGAAATTTTGATATGTTGTAGTCAACATCCATACGAAGAGAGTGGTATATGACCCAACCTTAAATTCTTTATCAATTTTTCCCAGTTATCCGTTGAATACATGGCAGTGTAAAATCTCTTCAGCTGAGGTTGTTTGAAAACGTGTTTCATGACTTCTACACTATTTGCGCATGTCTTGGGTGCATAATAAGGAACTTATATGATGTTAGTTCACTTGCATTCTGAATTTTATGGTTGTGTTGGGTTTCCACGCTTGAATCATTCTAATCCCATGTAATCTTCACATTAGGTGCCAAATGCTGAAGTTGGGAATAATGGATCCAACAATGATGACTTGAACAACTATGGAGCCGTTGATAATGAGACCTACATCCTTGTACCTCAAGGTCATGGAAATCTTGTTGTTGATGCCGTGGAGGTGACTGAAACTCCAATTTTGCGTGAGATGGTGGAACCCGAATCGAGAATGGAAGAAGCTGCTTCAACCGAAGTGTTCATGTGATTGCTGACGCTGCTCCAGCGACTGAGAACCGGATAATAGTGCATGAGTATCCCAACACAGGGACTGCTTTTACTCCTCCATTTGGTGAGATACTCCCATATCGCAAGTTTGTTGGTGGATTTAGCGTTCCCGTTAGATATGCTGCTATATACAAGAAACCGTGGAAAACGTATGGGCACATCGTCGTTACCAAGGATCCGGAGCATAGTTATTTCTTGACGAGGAAAGTAGAAGCCATCTTGTGTGTTATAAATGATATCCGCATCACATCTGGAAATACTGTCACGCAGGATGTACTCTTTGATTGGGAGTACAACTTGAAGAAAGCTGAAGAACTTGGCTTCAATCTGAAATGGCTTCGTCAAAAGATTGATGCTATCAGGAAAGCAGTGGAAGGTGACACTCCTTTCACCACCAGTGATTCCGTGTTGAAGAAGATGGATGAAGTTGCTGAGCTGAACAAGAAGCTGGGGGTGGAGAAAGCTGCTTTGCAAGTCTTGGAGGATGCAGAAAAGCAGAAATCTTATTTTGCTGACTTTCTTTAGTTTTCTTTCCATGATATCTTGAACCTTGGACTTCTGAGAGATGTGAGGTTTTATTCTGGTCTTGATTTCTTGATTGCTTTTGGATTGTGAAATCGATCGTCTTGGCCAGTGGACCGTCAATCCCCAGTATTTTGTTGAATCTCTCTCTTTCGTTTTCCCTTCTTCTGGCAGGACCTAAATAGAGGATCCGGGTAGAAAAATTGATGTAAAGACCCAGTTAGTCGAAATTGGAGGTACCTTGATGAAGTACTTAGCGAAAAGACCTTGGTGGACACCGATCGACTGTGGAAGTCATGAATCCCGTCTAAGAATTGTTGCTTGCATGTTGTATGCTCAGGAAGCTGTAGGAACCTCATACGACGTCGGAATCTGATGCTTGACCCCAACTTTTGAAGCTAAGAGACTGAGTTGTCACATGAGAAAATAATCACTCAATTCGGAGTTGTAGAGGTCATCCAACGAAGCGTGCACATTTGTGATTTGTAATCCCGTACATATTTTTCATATTTCATAAACCTGACTGTAAAGGCCATATCTTTCAGCTCGTATGTCCGAGCAAAGCGCCCTTTTGGTATGTTGTAGAAGAGACATAGAAGAACATCTTTCGTTGAGGAAGCATTGTCCCATTCCTCACCCATTGGTACGTTTTTGCAAATCCATGGCCTGAAATGTGTTGTATCTCATTTGTAGAGGTGATGAGAACATCTTGTAGAAGACTTTGGATTATTCCCACCAGTCGTGCCAGCTTTGGGAAGACTTTCATGTGAGCATGTTATTGGTTCTTAGAGGAGTCCGCTTCATGTGTAACACTTCAGAGAATGATTAGTTGATGAAGCCCTGAGGATGTTGCTCCTGAGACCGTTGTTGGTGCTGAGACCATGATTACGCTCCAGAGATCCTTGTCGATGCTGAGATCATGGATGGTGTTCCTCTAGAGATTATTGTTGATGTTGATACCATGGTTGAAGTTGCTCCAAAGACCGAAAAGGCTAGAACCATGATTATAGATATAATCTTTGCTACTTCATCCAGTGAGCCTTTTACATTCACGAACTAGTTGATGAGTTGAGCGTCCGTAAGATGAAGGTGTACTGAGAGTTCAACCTGAATGCTCCTGAAAGCATAACTTTACCATGAACTGACTTTGTCAGTGAGTCGACATTGTTGCGGTAGATGGCATCAAGAGTTTTCATACTGGATGTGATTGGTGAAGAGAGAAAGTTCTTCAATCATGCAGGGGCTTGTGATGTAGCGAAAACCCGTTGATGAAGTTTCACGGAATCACCTCAGGTTTCCCAGTGTATATTGAAGGAGTTAGCGCCATCCATGATGTTTCATATGCTTCAGAAGTCTTATCATGGGATAATGAAGACTTATCGTTTAGTTACACTTTGATCGTGCTGGTGTTGAATCAATGTGTCATCGTCGAGATATTTGTGCTGAAGATGTACTCTTTGATTGGGTGTACAATTTGATGGCTTTTTTAGACGCTTGAGCGTTGAAGCGTATATTCCTTAAGCATCGAATGTCTTAGGGGTTTGATCGTCTCGTCCCTGGAGTATCTTCTGTTGATTCAACATACCTTTCGTTGCAGTAGTGGGATTCGACACTTGTGCAGACATTAGATATTTCTGATTTTGTGGAACACATGGACTTGCAGGAGAAACGCCCAAAGTGTTCTTTGCCATGTTTGGACGTCAGTAATGAATATTTCAGTGCTTGATTCAGAGAAACATCAGATTCAACCACTTGGTAAAATACTAATGTTGTGAAGCTACCATTCATAACGTCTTGTAGAGTTGCTAGCATAATTAAGTCCCCATGCTAGGATAGCATGTGGGGAAATAAATGACATAGGAATGGAATGAGACTTGACTGAGCGTGAAACCTCTTGATGAATATCTATGCATATTTTGCAGGTTCTTGCTTCAACCTCGTCGAAATTACTCAAAGTACTCTGATGATGGAATGTCCGTAAAATCTTCTGGATTAGAACTTTCTTCGTTGGAGAGATGTGTAACCAAAGGCGCTTTGTAAGTACTCATCTTTTCAGCATGGATCCACGCTCGTCTGAAGGACATGTCATATCCTGGATCTTCTTCATTGATTATGTGAAACTTGGTTTCTGTCCAGGTTGAACTTATGTTCACTTTGAGAATGATGTAGCCATAAGTATTTCCGAGCGCTCCTTCAAGGTCTCTGATTGAGATGGAGCATGAGTATCTTCTTGTCGAGTGATGCATATGGATCCGATGGTTTTCAGTGGAATGTTGTAGATGGAGGTGTCAACATCGATCAACGTTCTTCCAAATTCGTTTCTTCTGAGATTGACTGTGGTAAGAAGTCCCCAGTCGTACATATCTTGGTCTGTGGCTGGAGGCTCAAGAAGTATTTTCGGAATGGACTTCTTGACACGATGTGGTTCAGTACTGTGAACATGTCTCTCCTTTGTGCCTTCGAAAGATAACAGAATTCATGTTCGACCAAGGATTGAACTGCCTCTTTGATAGGTTGTTCAGAGAGTGCAAGGTTTTGACTCGGAAAGGATTCTTGTGTACTCCTTCAGTCCCCAGTTGAAACTATTGTGGATCAACCTTCTCTTTGAAAATGTGCTTCAAAACTCCGCAGTCGCTTGTGGGATGATTGACGAACCTGTGGAAGCGGCAGTAACGAGGAATTTCCATGTCTTCTTCAGTTGGTTCTTTCTTGACATATGGAAACTTGATTGCACCATCTTGGACCCAGACATCTAGGAGTTCGATCACCTCTTTAATGGAAAAAGGAAAGTCAGGTGCTTCTTGATCAGGAACTCTTATGCGTTGGTCAGAGGCTTGTGCATCTTGCTTATCCTTTCTTTGTGCTTTTGAAGGAGCTGAGGTATGCTTGCGCGGAGGTTTGGATTTCCGTTTTCTCCCTTATGCAACAATGTTTATGGAAGGCCGGAGGTTTTACTGCTTCTTGATCAGACGTCTGCTACCTCGAGGGTCTTGCGGTTCTTCAGCCTTTGTAGCTTTTATTCTTTCCAGTAAAGCGGGTGCAGTAGTTGCCGATCTCTTCGCCGCTTCATGAAGCTCTGAGAAGGTCTAGAAACCGATATTTTCCAATAAAGCTCTGTATACCGGGATCATGCCGTTGATACACAAGTCTACCAGTTGATGCTCCGTGACGTTCGGATCATGGCAATCCAACGCTTGAAATCTGAACCTTTTCACATAATCGTTAGGATGTTCGTTGTTCCTTTGAAACATCCTTCCGAGATCAGAGAGGGTAATTTGCTCTGAAACGAAGAAATACTTCCTATAGAAAGCATTAACCATTTCTCCCCAACCGTTGATAGTTCCTGGTGCGATGTTGTTGTACCAGGTGTATTCTCTGCCTTTCAAGGATTTTGAAAATTCTTTGAGGCGAACAACATGGTTATGCTCATGTTCACCCAAAGCTTCCAGGAACCGAGAAACATCTTCCCGATCATTTCCAGTTCCGTCGTACAAAGTAAAGGCTGGAGAGATATAACCTTTTGGAAGAGGAATCCTCTGCGTAGCAGCAGAGTATGGAGGCTGGTGACGAAGGACATGTGGGGTCTTTTCCTTTCCACGGTTCTCCATAATGCGTTCCAAATCCTCCCGAGTGATGAAGTTTGATGACTCCTTCGCCGATGGATCGTCTGCAGCTTTGCGGACTTCATCATCATCTACTGTATGAATCGGAATTACCTCAGGATCAGCGTCTGAGGATTTTTCCTTCTCTTTTCCTTTTCCTTGGGTCTTCCCTGACATTGTATCAGTGAGAGCCTTCAGTTAAATAAATAGCTCCTTTTGTGTTGTATCCATATCGGTTTGATTCTTTGCAAGAGTCTCTTGCACTTTGATGAGATCAGCAATGGTAGGTAGTAGACTCCCTCTGACTTCCTCAGGGTGTCGGCCGAACAAAGGATGACCATCCGCGTTGACGTGAGGAGGAGTGACATCACTACCGTCAGTGTTAGAGGACAGAATCGTTTCCGGGAAATCCTCGTTATTGTTTTTGTTGCTAGTGCTAGCGCCGTTTGCGTTGGAACCTGTGACTAACCCAGACCTAAGACCGGCCATCTTGTGAAATTATGAGATTGCAACCGAGAGAATGATCTCCCACTGTGGTCGCCAATCTGTGGATGGGGCAAAACGATTTGTTGGTTTTTACGGAATTGAGGAGACGACCGTACGGAGGAGACTCCTTGAACCGAGCGAAATGTTCAACCTCACACAGATGCACTGCAAGAAGGGAGTGCTTTGAATTCGAGAGATCAATCTGTAGTACTCCGGCCTAAACCAAGACAATGGTCGTTCCAGAGTATTCGGTCACAAGAGAGGATGGGTCGATCTGTAGGAGGGAAGCTGAGAACTATGTGGAATCAATGGTAATCAAAGATTGTAGGTGTGTTGTGAATTCTGAATAAGATAAGTTCTGAATGATTGAAGTTGCTCAGTTAAGAGTAATTGCTCAATTGATGAGGTGTTGATCTCATGTTGTCTGTGAGACGTGAGATCCTTCGTTGTTCTCCAATCATGATTCAGAAACTTATTTATATTGCTGGAATTGTAGACACCATGATCCCATGAAGTGTGACAGTTGATGGAATCAAAGAGTGGGAGAATGGAAGTCATGTTTGAAACCAGTTGCTCATCGTGCGGAGACTTGGTCGATTTTCCATCCACTACTTTGTTAACTCCTTCAACTGATTGCACGACTTGATCACATTCCCATCGTGTGTATGAACGCCAGACCAAAACCCTAGTTGATATCCCCCATGTGACACGATTGACGTCTCGTGGTTAATTAGTCAGTTGTTGACTTCATGACTTTATGGGACGATGAGTCCATGTATTTGCTGAGTTGAACATGATTTTGCAAAATGTTCTGAAGCTCATGAATTAAACGTGTCTGTTGAGACAAAGGTACAATTCTCACATTGATAGTTGAGGTGAGCAAGTATTGCTCATTCGATGAATTGTTGAATATTGAGGGTTGAATCAATATTCTTTGGTTTGAGCAAATATTGTCATCTGAGCAAGTGTTGCTCGTCTGATGAATTATTGGTAGCGTGACCAAAATAAAATATTAATTAGAATACTGGTAGGTAGTTGAACCGAGCACAATTAATAAGAATACTGATAATGAGATCATCGTAAAGTTATTAGTGTTCGAATCTGGAATTATGATCTTTGGACTCAGAAACCCTAATTTGATCAATTGATGACCAATTGATGATTTATTTCAAAATCAACCATGGGACGAAGGAGGTACCGGCTACATGGGATCATGGACCGACCATGAAGCGCCCATATGCTCATGTGAGCAAATACCAAGGTCTCTTGAAGAGCTGGTGACTTGTTGGTGAAAGAATGATTAAATGCTGGTTCAATCATTTCTCCTATAATGCTCGTCTGAGCCTTAGGTGATAAAACCTAATTAATTATGAAGAGGTGAGGGACCGACCAAGGGGTCATGAAATCATCCCTAGGTGGTCACGGGATCGACTGACGATCATTCCATGAAAATCCAAAATTATTTGGAAGAGTTTTGGACCTAATACGTGCAATTGCGCAAATTAGGTCAAATAATGAAAATATGTGGGACCGTCTCATTGCGAGCCAAGGAGCCAACCCTGGTCGGTCAAGGTAACATGCTCACATCGTCAACACGTCCGTGTCTCAATCCTGAGAATTTTGATATTTTCTGGCGTGCAGTTGAGCATCCATTCGAGAAAATATGACAAAATTAGGGTTTTGCTGAAACTGAGGAAACTTCATGAGATGAAGGAAAATAATTATAAAATGAAGGAATATGTGGCGTGGGACCTCTGGATCCAAGGCATGGCCGGCCGGCCAGTGACCACGGTCCCATGGTGCCTTTTCCTAATTTTATAATATTTTTCATGATTTTATGAAAATATCATGAAATCAAGGAATTTTGTTGAAATTAAGGAGTTTCCTTAAAGTGAGAGTTTCCATGGGATCAAGGAAGCAAATAATATTAAAATAATAAAATAAAGGCGTGTGGGGCCGGCTAGGGCATGGCCGGACGGCTTGGGCCCGGTTCCACGAGTTTCCTTAATTTTATGTATTTTATGTGTATTTTTCCATGATTTGAAGGAATTTTCATAATTTGAGAGAAATACCATGAAATCAAGGAATTTCATGGGATCAAGGAAACCTTAAAATAATAGGGCGTGTGGGACCGGCTGAGGCATGGACGGCCGGCTGGGGCCCGGTCCCACGGGTTTCCCTAATTTTATATTATATTTTCCATGGCTTTGTGAAAATACCATGAGATTAAGGAGTTTTCATGAGTTTAGGGAAATAATAATAAAATAATGAGGAACCATGAGGTGTGGGGCCGGCTGGGATCAAGGCATGGCCGGTTGGCCAATAATCACGGTCCCATAATATTTTCCTTAATTTTATATTATTTCCCTGGTGTGAAGGAAACACCACGAAATCGAGGAGTTTCCTCAAAACGAAGGATATTTGTTCAAATGAAAGGATTTTCATGAGATCAAGGAAAATAACAGAAAATATGACAAAAATATAAAACTGGCGTGAGATTGACCAAGGCATGGCCGGCCTGTCGGTGGGCCCATGCTCCTAGCGCCTTGGTCAATATTTTAATTATTTATTATTTTCCTTCCTATTTTGTATAGGTTCATCGTTTCGTCGTATTCTGAAATACTCGTTCGTGTGGTGATTGTTAGTGCATCATCGTTGAGTACACTTGCACCTTTTGAGCCGGGGCTTACTCACACGCCCGTGTGTTGGATATTTATTACTAACCCATGGAATTATATTGGGAATAACCATAGATTGAAGTAACGAAATACTGCGAAAATATTTGAATATTTTAGGAAATTCAGTGGATGAATCCAAGAATTTAGGAATAATTAACTTATGGCTCTATACTAGCAGAGAAAGCTGTCTAGGAGCATTAATTATTCTGACATGAGCTTGCTGGAGCTTCATATCCTTTATATAGTCAGGGAAACTCGTTGTTTGTATCCTGAAGACGTTATCGCTCTATACTAGCAGAGCAAGCTATCTAGGAGCCGTCAATCTCGTGATTCTATATAGAAATAATTACTGAAGTGTTCAGTATTCATGAGGTATGCCGTTGTCCAGCCGAGAGACTACATATCTTCATGTACTCTTAGAGAAAGTATTCTCAGTCAGAGGATTCGGTGAGAGACCCGTGTCTCAATACTCACCTCTGATTGCTGGATCAGGAGTTCGTATAATTATGGGTTTACGATTTTAGCCTTTGTCAAAACCCACCATCTACAGTTATGTGTTCTTATCTTACTTGTTCTATCGTATTGAGTACTATCTTCTCTAAGATTGGATCGAGATTTATATCCGATAGGTAAGATATAAAAAGTAATCACAAAGCTCTTCGTCACATTCTTTGTGATTCCACAATAACTTGTTCTAATACCATATAGTTAAGTTATTGTGAGGTGAGTGATATTTATTGGCTGTTCCTCGGGACCGTAAAACCGGATTATCAATTGGGTCTTGTTCACCTTTATTTATCAAAAGACGGAACAAAAACTTCGTAGGTATTTCTGTGCGAGACAGATTTATCTATCAGAATAGACTTTTCTGTGGGAGACGGATTTGTTTATAAAGTTTCGACTTTGGGTCGTAGCAACTCTTAGTTGTGGGTGAGATCAGCTAAGGGAATCAAGTGTGTAGAGTCCTGCTGGGATTCAAGGGGCGTAAGGAACACGACTGTACCTTAATCAGTGTGAGACTTGGTTAGGGATCAACTACATTCCATTCCGAAGTTAACTTGTAGTAGGCTAGTGTCTGTAGCAGTTTAGTACAGTGTGGTGTTCAAAACTGGACTAGGTCCCGGAGTTTTTCTGCATTTGCGGTTTCCTCGTCAACAAAACTTCTGGTGTTTGTGTTATTTCTTCTCCGCATTATATTTGTTTATATAATTGAAATATCACAAGGTGTGCGTTGTTCAATCAATTGGTAAACCCAACCTTTGGTTGTTGATTGGAATTGATTGACACTTGAACATTGGTTTTTGATACCGTTCAAGTTATTTCTCATATCAATCAGGCTCACAAATTTCTATTTGTTCGATTGCGGATTGTATTGATAAATTGAGATATAACTCTTGGATATATTTCCTTGATTGAGTCTTACTGTCTAGTTGATTCTCATGAAATTATATTGGAGTTTATAACTCTTGGATATATTTCCTTGTATTGAGAATTACTAATAAATGTATTGAGACTGGTCGTAGGAACCTTTTGTTTGCCACGTTCACCCGGGTTTAGATGTACCATTAGTAAAATCAATTAAGGTTTTCAAAAGTCAAGGATTTCAAATATATTCATTAAGTATTTTTTTTCTCTTAATATATCTTTGATCATTAACCAAACTTTGTTTTTATTTATTTATCAATATTCGAGCATGTTTTTCTCACAAACTTTTATACCTGTATGCAAAAATATTGAAATCAACATATATGAACAAAATAAAAATTAACAATCTCTGTAAGAATAATTAATATGCTAAATCCTCCATCGATAATATTGAAACCAACATTATTTAAAGAGGTCATAGTTCTAGTATAAGTTTCAAATTTATAGTTTTAGTGTGAACGATAGAATCAATCCCCAAAATATCACCCCTACTCCAGCATAAATTATAACACTCTTTGTAGATACTTGTTGTACTCCTAGGATTTTTCCAATTGGGTAACATCAAAAAGTAAATATTAACAAACATAGCGGCACATATCTTAACCATATCTGTTTTGTCTTTCTTAGGATTCGTTCGACAAATTAAGGATCTAGAAAGTAGTGATAAAATATGAAAATGACGATATCTATGTTTTTTTTTGCTTCGAGTCTCCCAGTGAATCAATATGTTCACCTTTTTAGGTATTTTCATAGAAAGCAGTTTGATAACAAGGATATAAATATACTTTTGCTAATAAGGTACCAATATACTTTGGGAAAGGATGGACTCATGATTTTTTCTTGGGTAGGGTTGGATTGTCACTCATTTTTTAGGTGGTCAAAGGCCGCTGAATTTTTTTAGAGCGAAGTTGCAGTTACCTAAAATCGGTGAGAGGCTAAAAGGGGGATTCCAAGGTTTTCAAAGTGAGTTACGTGAGGTTGAGCACAGACAGTCTTCGCTTCAACCACGCATAATTGTCGTTCAAAGGCCGGTTCAGTCATAAAGAAGGAGACTACTTAGGCAGGGAAGCATATGAAGAGACAGATCGTAGAATTCTAGGGTTCGGAGAAGAATTGCTCTGAGATTTTATGAGAAAATTGTGTGTCAGCTTGGAGAAATAGAGGACCTATTTATAGCTGGATTCTCTAATCTCATGTCGGTGAATATAGGGATTTCTTGTCGTACGAGACATTTTTCTCGTATCTTCAGGAATAGATAGAGATAAACTAGGCTGAGTTTATCTCCTTATCCCACCACCTTTGCTCTCTTTTGCGGTGATAAATATGACAGATATTTCTCATAAGTGTTGTAGACTGCTAGACCAGAACCCTAATTGATATCCCCCCATTTGTGTGAAGCTGAGTCATCATTTGCGAATATGTGTTGAGAAAGATAAATATTCTCTATAGACGAGTTGGCTAAAATAGAGAGATATTCTATGGTTTGTAAGAATGACTAGGATGAGTCACGTGAAAAGGCAAGAAATGCTTCAGAAATAGTATGTAGAGTGTGAGAGGAGATGAGATTAGGATTCCCCTGTTCATGGACGGTCACATATGTCATGTGGAGGCCATATTATTACCCGCGGGTCCCTTTATTGATCAAGATGATCTCGAGAGAGCTTATCCACGTTTTTGGATAGACATGTACGAAAAGTTCACGCTCAATTTACTAGTTGTGATTGTGTTTTAGACACTGAGAAAGAGGCATGTGGTTTGGGTGAGGTTTGTGCCTGAGTCTTATGCTTGTATAAGATTCTTCAGGTAAGCTAGTTCAACTCGGATTAGCATAAGGATGTTTGAGGTTTGGCTCACGCGATTGAGGTCGTCTGAGGTTTTTCTCGCGCGATTGAGTCGCTCCTAAGTCATCTGAGATATGTTTGAGAGAAAAGAGAGGCTTGCATGTCGGGTAACATCTTCGTGAGACCTTGGTTCACTTGTCCTTTAACAGCTATCTTGCATAGATGTGCCAGGAGTCAATTGTGTCCGTATAGTAGGGGCAACATGACAAGTGTATCTCAAAAAGGACGTTCTAAAAGTCTTTCGAAAGGGCCCAGAGATAGAATATATAACCAGCGTATTTCGCGGGGATTTCTTAAAAATTATTAGGAAGACTCAGTAAGTCGAGTCAAGGCCTAGAGTAAACATGATCAGTGTTCCTCGTGATGGTGTACTAGGAATCTGTCATTGATCTCAAATAGGGTTGCTTTGGGTTACAAGTCCACCAGGGACGTTTTTACGCATCAACAGAGCCTATATGACCATCAGTATCTCGTCGAGGACGCATACTAGGAACTATGGCATCATAACCAGCTGCGCCTCGCGAAGACATGCTGAAATCAGGGAAATTCTGGTTCATAAGTCAGTCGGGGACGTTTTACGCCCTACGGAACCTACGTGACCAACAATATCTCGTCGAGGATGCGCGCTAGGAGTCACAGAATCACGACCAGCATTGTCTCGTGGGGACGTATACTATAAATCATGGTTGTGGGTGCCTTAAGGACCAAGGGATTCGTCTCTCCTGTGAGGAGTTTTGTCCTATGAGGCTGAGCTTGTTTTTTGGCAATGAGGATTGAACTTGTCTTCAGAGCTCCTTTTTTACGTCTAATTCTCTCTCTTCTTAGTCTTGCGGAACTTTGAAGACGATTGTTGGCTCAAAGTGATGACTCAACCCCTAATTATGAATTTACCTAATCTTGAAATGATACTTTTGTCCCTCGTCTAAATTTCACCATCTACAAAAGTGTATAGTTATTAATGGCTAATTTTAATTTACCTATAAAATGCTAGATACATAGATAACCGAGAATAAAACGAACAAAATTAATGGCATGATGTGATTATAGAAACAAATCTATAGTTTATGCAAGCAAAATGAGAAATAATTATGTTAATAAAAAAATGCTTTAACTAGCCTAGGTTAGCTCCTTGCTAGGCCCGTCCCAGCTTTGGGGAGTACAAGGACAAAATCATTCACTCTAGTGGTCTTGCCAATTTTTGTCAGGGGCAATCGAGGTCAAGCTGCTGCTGGTATTTGCATTCGTGATCCAATGTTTTTACTCGATCAATAAAATTCATTAAAAAGAAAAATATATACAAGTGATAAGGACGTGCCATTCTAACTAGACAAAGTGGCCACCTAAAATAACACAACCTATTTGAAGCGGTAATAAACCTTCCCATGCCATTCCACAGCCGGAATGAACCCTGGTCTACCATCATAAAATTCATAAATATCATCTGCCAACAAACAGCCAAGGTATCTGCAGTAAAATTAGTTCTCTATAACTATGAGCATATCAAATATTGTTATAAAAAGAACTTGCTAACTTCCACTTCTGAGCTAGCTGCCAAGGCAACTCCTCTTTTTTAAAATCTTGAATACAACTCATTCAATCTGGTCATACGCAAATCTTCTTTACGTTCCATATCTTATCTAACATCAAACCATAAATAATGGCACAAACTTCTGCATAATAATTTGTTTTCCAACCAAGGCCAACACATAAAGCACCAAGAACTGTTGCATTGACATCACGAAAGCTAAAACTAGCACCGGCTTGGCCTGGATTTCCAAGAGAAGAACCATCACAACAAATCAAAATTTCTCCCTTGTTTATGGGTGAAAACTATTTCTGCCTGCTTTGGTAATTTGGGGTGTGTGAATGAGAAATGAATCTAAACCCTAAGCAAATGCACTGCACGAGAGTGCTTGTGATTCGAGAAATAAATATGTACAATTCTGTCCTAAACCAAGAAATGGTCGTTCCAGACTTTCTTCGGTCACAAAGTGAAGGAGATGGGGTTGATCTTAGGGAGGGAAGCGAAGAAGGTGTTGGCTGTGTATGACTTGTATCAGAAAGCTGAAATGGCTTGCAGAATGTAAGCTATCAGTTCTGGTGTTTGGATACGATTGTATCAACACTTGGTTTCTGTTGTCTTATTCTGGAAATAGGGAGGAGAACCTATTTATACAAGTCATTGTTCCTTACCCACGTCTCTCGTGCGAAGTGGAGGAAGTGGAGTGATGGAGTAGTGGAGTTGCGTGTGTTAGTGTCACACGATCAGTCTTTCCCACTTTTCCCATCATCACTAAACGTCCATGTCTTCCTAACACGTTCTTGTGATGGCGCGTTGTGCGCTGCACGCTGTAAACCGCCAGACCAATACCCCAGTATGTATCCCCCAGTTTGTGACATGACTAATGTCTCGAGTGTGGATCGTGGGACCCACAGAAAGCAGCATGTGATGCTAGATTAAATAACTAAGTTATTTAGGAAGTCGATATTTGTGAAATATCGTGTGCATTCTATGTATGTAATGCATCGAATATATTCAGCGTGTATGAAGCATCACTGTTTTAAGGCTTAACGGAGTAAGTCGCGGAAAATAGCATCACGTCCAGCCATCTTCGAGTGATCGTTTGGAGGTTGTAAAAGTAAGCCCTGACTTGGCCGATCACTCTGTGTGGAAGAGTAGTGGATGGTGATCGTGGTGATACCTCACTGGTCGCCTAACTCCTGTCTTAGGCTGTCCGTCCAGGCTGGTGAAGTTGGACGGAAGAGATGGCTTGCCACCCACATCTGCGACCGTCAGATTAGGGTGTAGGAGGTGCTCGAACACCAATCTTTATCTTGGTCGAATCCAAGCATGGGACACGTTTTTGGCAGGGCCGATCGGGCATGCGTGTAGACGGCATGCTGGTGTAGGTGTTTGTATCTCACTGTCCCATGGAGATGCGATCTAAGCCAATCAATTTGTATGGCAAAGAGGAGTGGTTGAGATCGATTTGCGACAGAAATCCCATTCCGCAAAGGAATTGAAGACCGCACGTCGTGCCTACTTCGGGCGCGCGTTTCGAGACGACCAACCATGGTCGGTCTTGGCCGATCAGTCAGGGGTGCAGTCGGCAGGCCAGTGTACACGTTCGTACCTCACTGTCCTGTGAAGATGTGATCTAAGCCACTCAATTTGTCCGGAAAAGTTGAGTGGTCGAGATCGATTTGCTATTGAAAACGCGCGGCCATGCCTAGTTTGGGCGCACGAATCGAGACGACCAACCATAGTTGGTCTTAACCGATTAGTCATGTATGTAGGCGGGCCCACGGTGATTGTGTTGACATGCTCTGGGCCCTTTGAATCTACATCTACACCCTCCGTCTATACCTACGAAGATGGATGGTTGAGACTGATTTGCGACACATGTGATGTGCCACAAACCCTAATTAGGGTTTCACGTCCACGCTGCTTTGGCTGGACGAATTGGCAAGCCACGCTTCTCTTTTAGGGAGGCCGACCATGTGGGTCCCACGTTGGACCGGTGGTGAACGCGCCAATACCTGCATGGTGGATATGGGTCCGATCTAAGCCATCCAATCATACCGATGAAATTGGATGGTCGTGATCAATTTGGGACCTTTAGTGGAATTTCCTGCGACCCTTTAAGCTCTCCACCGTCCCAACTTCGGGCAACCGTACATGGTTCTGTGGCTAGGTCAGGGGAGGATCGATTATGCAGGCATGAAAGGGGCCCGCCGGTGTGCAGGACAAACCTTGTCCAACCGGTCATGGTACGATCTACGCCGTTCAACCATGCTGGCGAAGATGGACGGCCGCGTTATTGGCAGTCTTGTGCGTACATGTTTTCCAAGCTGCTCCATACCAGCCCAACCATCCTACTTTAGGTTGGTATTCGGTGGTAGTTTGGGAGGCGCGGTATGTATTCGACCGACCAAGGCATAAATGGGCCCGCTGGTGGTTATTAAGGTGGTAGCCAGCTCCTGCTGAGGATCGTCCAGGCTGGTTAAATCATACGGCCAACTTGCGTGGTTGTGATTGTTTCTGAGACTGATATGGTCAGTCTAGATTCAAATATGTTGATATTGTTTTTCTTTGTGAAACCAAAATTTCAGAAGCTAAATGCAAACCTCTCCTAAAAAGATACCAATACCCTAATTGTGCATACATAGAACCTCTTGGTCTCTCGGGGGGATTAGCCTTGTTATGGAAAAATGGCTTCACTTGTGACATTATAGGAGATGATCAAAATATGTTCAATGTTGTTGTGCAAGCAGATCCTAGTAAACCTGAATTTTTGATTACTTGTATGTATGGCTTTTCTAGTTATGCAAAAAAGAAAGAGCAATAGTCTTACACTAAACAAACTAGTGAAACCTGTAACTATCCTTGGATCATGATAGGAGATTCAAATTTCCATTTGTTATGTTCTGCAAGAAGTGCTTCTTTTTCTCTTGATGGTTGGGTCAACAACATAGTATCTGATAGTGGGCTTGAAGATATTGGTTATACTGGTAAAAACTACACTTGGATTAACAATAACATAGGCACAGGCACAAGGAAATCTAGGATAGATCCAGCTTTAAGTAATAGTGAATGGAGTAAATACTTCCCTAATGATAAACTCTTCCACCTAAATCAAGTAGGAAGTGATCATACTCATATTCTTCTTGTCTCTGATACTACTGTGAACAATTGTTGGAATCCTTTTAAGTTCTTTTTAACCTGGTTGAATGATGATACTTGTACCACCACCATTGATAATGCTTAGAGTATAAATGTCAATGGTTCTCCTGGTTTTCAACTTGTGAAAAGGCTTCAGTATACAAGGAAGGAGTTGTCAATCTGGAATAGACAACACTTTGGTAATATTCAACACAACATTGATCTTCTGCAAAATAAGCTGAGCACTATTCAAACCCAAGACCCAAAATTCATTTCTGAAGATCAAGTTATCAACATCAACAGAGAACTCAATAAGTGGCACAAGATACAAAGTGAGTTTTACCAGCAAAAATCCAGAGATATCTTCATTAAAGAAGTAGATAATAATACTAAATATTTCCACTTAAAAACTAGTAGGAAAAAGGCTAGAAACAACATTGATGCTATTCAAGATCACAACGGAGTCTGTATGCACACTAGGGATGATATTGCTTCTCACTTAACTCATCATTTTCAGAAAATAAGTACTGCTACCAGTCCTACTCTGGAAGAAGCTTTTTACAACATTCTTCCTACTATCATCACTGATGCAGACAATGAAAGCTCACCTGCCTACCAAGTTGTGAAGAAGTTCTCAGCACACTTAAAAGTATGGAGAATTGGAGTGCACCTGGACCAGAAGGCTTTCAAGCTGGTTTTTATAAAATCCAATGGAATCTAATGGGTGAAGATGTCTGTAACACGGTTTCTAGATTTTTTCAGTCTAAACATATACTGAAGGAGATCAACAAGACCTATATCTCTCTTATTCCCAAGAAAATGAAGCCTACTTGTGTTGCAGACTATAGACCAATTGGTCTATGTAATACTTCTTACAAGATAATTTCTAAAATTCTAGTTAATAGAATGAAGCCCATTATGGAGAAGATCATCTCACCTTATCAAGCTGCTTATGTGTCTGGAAGATTAATAAGTGATAATACAGTTATTGCTCAAGAGATAATACATTCTATGAAGAAGAAAAAAGTCCAAATTGGTTGGCTAGCTATTAAGATTGATATATCTAAAGCATTTGACATATTGGAATGGAAATTTCTCACCAGAGTCCTCAAATATTTTGTTTTTAATGACAACTTTTGTTAACTGATATATTAGTGCATCAGTACTACATCACTATCAGTTGTTTTTAATGGTTCTCCTTGTAATGAATTTCATCCTATAAGGGGAATAAGACAAGGTGATCCCCTATGACCTTACTTATTCATTCTAGCTATGGAGTTTCTCTCAAGACACCTGGTGGACTCTCAGCTAAACAACAACATTAAAGGTATTTAAATGGATGATAATTCACCAGCCATCAACCATTTGCTTTTTTCAGATGACTGCTTGATTTTCACTCAAGCAAACCTTACTTCAGTCAATAATCTTCTAGAACTTCTTCACAATTTCAGTTCTCAGTCAGGGCAAGTTATAAATTTTAAGAAATCTTTTGTTCATTACAGCAAGAAAAAAAAGCCAGAGGTTGCTGCAACACTTACTCAAATTCTTGGTGTCAAAGTCATGACTGCTAAAGAGAAATATTTAGGGTCACCACTCATTCTGGGCCACTCCAAAACTGAGGCTTTCAAAGATATTGAAGAGAATTTTGGAAACAAACTTTCTACATGGAATTCAACAATTCTTACACAGGCAGGCAGATCTACAATGATAAAACATGTGCTCAATTCTCTTCATGTCTATCAAATGGGTTCTTTCGAGTTACGTGATTAACTGATCAATAAGTTAACTACTATCCAAAGGAAGTTTTTCTGGGGTCATTATTCAAATAGAGGTTTCAATCCCATTTCTTATACCAAATTGTGTAAACCAAAAAATATGGGTGGTCTTGCTTTCAGAGACCTTGAGAAACTTAATCTTGCCCTTCTTACTAAGCTGGCATGGAGGGTATGCACTGAAGATGATAAACTCTGGATCCAAATTTTGTTAAGAAAGTACTTCAAATATGGAAATATTCTACATCAAAATATTGAAGCTAAGAACTGCTCTTATATGTGGAATGGAATCACCAAAGGTCTCAAGATCATACAAAAAAACTACTTCATGGAGATTAATGATGGTAAGAAGACCAAAATTTGTATGGACAAATGTATCCCAGGTATGAACCACCCACAAGTACCTGTCTCTGAGTTGCATAGATTCTATCAAGATATCTCTGAACTTATTCTTCCAAACACTAGCTCATGGAATGTAGTCCTCGTAGACCAGTTATTTGATAATGATACTTCAAGGAAAATTCAGGGTTTATTTCTTGATACTTATAAAGAAGATAATATGGTTTGGACTCCATCTAAGAATGGGAAGTTCATAGTGAAAAGTGCTTATAATCATTTAACTAAGTGCTCTAGTGAAGTTCAAGTGAATGGAAGAATTATTCATCCAGCCATTTGGAAAGCTTTGTGGAACTGTAAAGTGGCACACAGAATTAAGCTCTTTGCTTGGAAGTGTATTCATGAATGTCACCCTACAAGACAAAACTTGGGAGTCTACAACAATGACATAGATTATGAGTGTGGATCATGTGGTCACAATTATGAAACTGTGGAACATCTTCTTTTCGACTGTAAGCATGACAGAAATGTTCGGTAGGGAATTCACATTGATATAGATGTTTTTAGGAGCCAGTATAATAACGTCTCAGAATGGGTTACAAGTTGGTTCTCAGATAACAATAATAACCTAGAAGACATATTTCTTTTATCCTTCATGATTGGTGCCTGGGTTCTATGGAAAGACAGATGTGACACGGTCTTTCAGGGAGTATCTCTCAATCCTCGTTCCTCTATAAGTAAAATCAAATATCACTTAAGTTCCCATCTGCATGAAAGCATTGATAATGTGTCGTACAACATTAATAACATTATTTCTCACTGGTTTACCCCCGAACAAGGTATCATTAAATTCAATGTAGATACTTCCTTTGAACATCTCACTGACAAAAACGGAATTGGTGTTGTTGTGCGTGATTTTACAGGTGAATGCAAAGGAATCAGGGGAATTTATGCTGATGGAATCTTATGTCTGGAGCAAGGAGAATGTCTGGCAATACGTGAAGCGCTTCTGTGGGCTAGAGATAATCAAGTAAGAAGGATTCATGTGGAAGCTGACGCTCAACCGGTGGTGCAATCTATTACTGAAGACCCATTACTCATCCAATGGGAAAATAGAAATCTAATAAAAGAAATTAATCACTTAAGTACTTTTTTTGAATTTTGTTGTTTCTCTTTTTTCATTAGAGATGACAATCAAGTTGTGGATGATGTAGCTAAACCTGTCAGAGAAACAACTACAAATATCCTGCAATTTGATAGTTTTGATGTTTATGTTTACGATCTTCTTTCAAAAGATCAAAACAGTTCATCTCATTAATCAATAAAACTTCCTATTATAAAAAAACTACAAAAGATTGTTCCATATTCTTCTCTTCTTTTAGGGTCCATGAACCATAGAGGTCTGAGATTATTAGAACTCAAAACATGAACGAGCCTAGTTTTACATTTGATCAAGTCCAATCAAATAGACCCAAGTGAATATTTGTAGAACAGGAAGGGAATGAATGCACGGAAAAAAATCACGAATTTTTCTAACTTTTTTGAAATAAAGAAAAACAAAAACAAAATGGAACTTCATTTCTGTTTGTTTTTTTTCCCTTATGGAATTGTGCTTATGGCAATTCTGCGCAGTCAATCCTAGGACATCGGATCCCCAAGTCAATCACAATCTTAATAGGATGGAGTAAACCCCAACCAGACTGGATCAAAATCAACATGGATGGAGCAACTAGAGGACATCCGGAACTGGTAGGAGCGGGAATTATTTGCCGAAACGAAAATACTATCACAATCTTAGCAATTGCACAACCATTATGGATAACAGCAGCGCTCACTGCCGAAACTTGGGACATGCTCATAACTTCAAGAACAACTACAGATAGAGAATGGTCAAATGTGCAATTTGAAACGGACTCGGAAAATCTTCTAAGGTTCTTAACAGAACCACCTTGGTACTTAAACAATATGATAGCAGAAATCAAGCTTAGATTGGCCCAAATTCCGCATTGCACCATAAATCATATTTATAGGGAAGGAAATCAGGCGACAGACGGTTTAGCAAACAAAGCAGCAGACGACAACACAACTAGAAATCTATCTACAACAATCTGGGACCACAAAACACCATCATGTATTGGTCCTATTGTAATGGCAGACTCTATGAGTACAATGTACCCTCGTGTTATTTCTTCCTGACTTTAATATAACTTCATGCTTCAAAAAAAAAAAAGAAAAAAAAAAGCCTAACACATCTGGGCAACACCCATCAATTTCTTACACGGCTAAACTATTAACTATGTGCTTGAGCAATGAAAAGAAGCGAGCAATTCAATTTCCTTGTTGGATTGAAAGTATTATTTAATTTATTTTCGAAGCCTATATAAAGAGAACTCGAGATCACACCACTCTATATTAAGGCGAAAGCTTGACCTTGACCGCACACATTAGTTAGACCGCTTTTAACCTTTCCTAGCACGTAAAAAATGGGTAGATTAATTAAATATCCCTAATTTTGACACCCAACAAATATACCCTTATACAACAATAAATATACCACTATCATTTAAAAACTTTATCCATTAGTAAATAGATTACCTTAATACTCTCACTTATAATTATTTTCATTTACAAACCTTATCCTTATCCATTAACAAATTTTTTTTCTTATTTCACATCCACCACAACCACCACCATTCCATCACCACCAGCATCGCCACCACCACCATTTACTAACTACAACCACCACTAATATTTCACCACCGCCACTAATATTTCACCACCACCACCACCATTATCATTGTTGTCACCGCCGTCGTCGTTTTTCCGCCACCACCGGCACCACCACCGTCACCACCACCGCCGTCAAAATTTGGCGTCAACAACTGAAGTTGATTCAAAAAATAATAGTTCAAAAATAACTTTACTAATACATATTCCAGCTCTTTTATTGTGTCAACAATCAAAGTTGATCCCAGTGAATGGATCAACAACAAAAGTTGATCCCTTTAAGTGGGATCAACAATGGAAGATGATCCATAAAGAATGAGATCAATATATTTATATAAGTATGTTTCCTGTAAAAACCAGTAAACCTGGAACCTGCAAACTGACATATTCTTAAGAAACACAAGAATAACATTCATAGAAACAAATCAGAATGTATGTCGTTACAAAACATAACAACTCCAAACCAAAAAAACATTAAAAAAAAGAAACATCCAACAAGTATGAAACCTAAAAAAGATGCGGAATGTATGTCATTTTGTATACGTCAAGCCCTTTCGTGCTAGAGCAGTGAATAAAAAATCTCAAATCCAAATCATTATCTGACAATTGCAGAATATAACCTCTGGAACAACCATCTATGGCCTGCAACAACCAAAGTTTGATACAAAATGACATATACAAATGAGTGAATTTGGCGTGAGTCGAACACGCATCATATGACGTGGAATCAGTCATGTTACCATTGCACCACAAATTCAACATTTTGAAGAATTTACCTCTATAAATATCAAAGCATTTAAACTACAGGCATAATTATACTAATCCAAGGAAATGTTGTCAACAACAGTAGTTGATCCCATAAAAATGGAGTAAACAACATGAGTTGATCCCATTTATTGGATCAACAACAATAGTTGATCCCATAAAAATGGTATCAACAGTAGGAGTTGATCCCATAAATTATTAATATCATGCATTGTTGGTAATTTCAGTAGTACTTACATAATCCCAAATGTAGTAGTTCTCAAATCTACTCCTGAAGTCAAAATAGTTGCAAAATAAGTCAATCTCCATTGTTGATTCCATCGTCCCAACAAAAGCCACCGCCAGCATCTTCACAACCACCACTACCATCATCTCCACTGTAACATCATCCATCACCGCATCAAATAATAGGAGTCGGTAGTTGATCCCATAAAAAGTATAGTCAACAACAAGAGTTGATCCCATAAATGGGATCAACAACGGTAGTTGATCCGCTTAAAAAGGCATCAACAACATGAGTTGATACACAACCAATGTTGTCATCACCACCACCCTCACTACTACAACAAAATACACCATCACCCCCCCCCCCCCCCCCCCACCACCCACATCAAAAACAGACACAAAACTATCAATTATAGTTTCTTAGAATGGATGATAAGCACAAAAAACATCAACAGTACTGTAGTTAATACTTTTATAACAAGAGATACAAGATTCGTTCTAAATCATTTCCCCAACAATCAAAACCTCATTTCTCAATACAAATCATAAATTGAATAATAGATGTTGTGTCTTTAGTAGTGGTGAACAGTGATAGATAGAAATACATACCTTCTTCAACGCCGCCGCCACCACCATCATTGTAGATCTGGTATCTTCCTCCACCACCACCATCACCACCATTTCTTCTTCTAATAAAACAGAGATTTGATATCCTCCTTCACCACCGCCACGACCTTCCCCTCTATTATTATCCTCATCAACAAAAACTGATGCAATGAAGAATCAATACCCTCCTCCACCACCATCATCAACCAGTAAAAATAGAGATATTTGAAATCCAAAAAGAAAAGTCGTTCATATCAATAAGAAAAATCATTGATATCAGATTCGATATCCTCCATCATCGTTACCGGCGGCAAAAACAAATAAAGGTGGAGAAATGGCGGTGATAGTGGCGGATATTTTCGAGAGAGCAGCAGAGAGAAGGTTTAGATTTGAAAAATGAAAATAAAGAAAAGATGTTCTTTAAAACCGTATATCACCGTATATTGTATTTTTTGAATGAGGGTGAGGGTAAATTTATAATGTTGTATAATTCTTAATGGACCCTTGATGGGCTTTGGATATAGAGGGGTATTTTTATTGTAGGATAGGGATATTTGTGAAGTCCATGAGAAGGGGGACATTTATATAATTAAACAACTATAATAAAAATAAAAAAAATCATCGTCGGTGGAGAGGGAGATGACAATGGAAATACTTTCTCGACTACCTTTCAATTCAGTCTTACAGTGTGTACAAGTATGCAAGGCACGGCGAAATCTCATACGAAGCACTTGTTTTGCTAATGTTCACTCTCGTCGTCAATTAAAACTAATTAAACAACTTGATGGGAAGATGATGATAAGAGGTACGCTGCTGATTACATTAATCTTGGTCATATTTTCTTCTTGTTGGAAAGAAAAGATGTACTATGTGATCCCATCAAAGTAATATCAGGTTCGTTGAACTCGACTACAAGGAGAACTATGAAAACAATAATAATATTGTTGACTTTCGTTGTAACGATGATAAACTACCGAAAACACCTTATGAATCGTGGATTATTTCCCTTAGAAGCATGGTAAGTGATTCAGATCCCTCTTTCGTCGGTTCATGCAATGGTTTACTCTGTCTTGTTCTAGAATGCCACAATGAGGCAGAGAGATCCCGTTATTTTGATCCTACATGCATATGTAATCCCATCACAGGAGAACACGTTATTCTTCCAAGGTATGATCGTAGAGGAAAGGATATCTGGATAGTCAGTGGTTTCGGGTACCACTCGTCTAAGAATGAGTACATGGTTGTTAGAATTGTATGTAACACCGAGGTAGGAGGATCAAAGACCGGAGATGTGCAGGTGTATACTCTTGGTTTTTCCAGATGCACTAGGCTATAATACCGATATTAGGCTATTAGAGAAAGAGATTAATCGCAATGACATGAAAGAGCAGAACTCCGGTTCATGGAAATGTAATTTGTTTTCATCTATACCAATTGAAGGCCAATTATGGTGGAGTGGGATCTCCCCTCTCACCTTGACAAAGGGTGGTGAAGATCTAGTCTGGGATTCTGGAAAAAAAGAGCATCTTTCTCTACAACCCCAAAAAGGAAACTACAAAAGTACTTTACGAAGACTTATTTTTGATCGGTATACATGCAATTCCTCACATGAACAACTTTGCTTCCTTGAAAGACACAGGAGAAAACTCGTCTATACTAACACCTGAGGATATACATCTTCTGACTCATGCCCTAGCTATAAAGGTTGTAGGGGCGAAATATCGCACAGAGCTAATCCACAATCTCGCCTCCACTAAAGACAACCATTAGCGCGAAGAGGAAAGAATTTTGGCGAAGCGTAAACACGCGATAATAAAGAAGACACGCGAAGAGGAGCCACACGCCTGATACAAGGCGATACTTACCAAGATGGGCGTGAAGTAGCAATGCGAGAAGACAGTGCCATCTTCTCAGAGCCTGGCGAATGAGACAAACTGGTATAAGATCAGCACAGAGATCTTGCATGTGATCATCAGTTGTCTTCTACTGATATGTTTGACTATATAAGGATTCAAATAAGAAAGAGAGAGGCAGGTTGTTAGGAGAGAATTCAGTCAAGTAAGAGAATCAAGAACACTCATAGAGAAAAGAGAAAGCCCATTAGAGTTCATTCCAAGCTTTATTTCTTTCGCTTATCATACATTCGAAACCTTTTTAATCGTTGTAAGAATCCCATATATTCAATACAAAGTGTTTGAGAAAGATCATACTAGTGTCAAGTGGTGTATAATCTCATTAATGTCAAAGTTAATCTTCATGACTTAGGCTTTTTGTTACTATCATCTCATCGGGTGTAGCTATCGGATTTTCGGTAGTTACATTTTGGCGCTAGAAACAGGGAGGATTTATCCTCACCTGCCAGTATTCAGCTAGAGATCATTGTTTACCTAACTAGTAGTTAGGAATCACCACCTTTTCAAAGAAATCACCTCTTCAGCTTGTCACCTCTCAAAGAAATCACCTCTTCAAAGAAATCACCTCTTCAAAGAAAATCATCATCACCATGAAGCCCCAAGAAAGACACCGCTGTCTAGCTTGAAGCAACCCTAGCTAAAGAATCACAAAACTCTGATAAGGAAACTTTTGCAAGTTCTTTCCTCAAAATATCCACCAAGTTCCCTCTGATAACTAGAAACCTTGTCCATCAGCACAACTGATTAAACATAATGGTGTGAAGAACTGCATCAAGAGCAGGGCACATCATCGCTATATGAAGAAACAACAGAGTGGCAAACATCAGAAGATCCAGAGGCGAAGCTGAAACTTCGGCTGCCGGAGGAAGACGTGGGTTAGAGCGACAAAATCGTAACCGCAGTCTACCCTCCATCATAGTGATGGGTCAGCAGAATAACGATGCTGCCTCTCAAAATCCGGTCCAAAAAAATAACGATGAACAAAGAGTTATCCACAAAGAGGGCAGTGTGCACACAACATATCTTGATACCATGGAAGATGAAGAACAAGCAACACAAGGAAGAGGTGAGAATCCTAGTGAAGAGGACAATTTAACCATCCAACAACTAATGAAACACATTGCGCGAGACCGAAAAATTGAAAGAGAAATAAGACGAGACCTTGAGCGAAGCAGAGCAAGGGATACAGAGTTAGCAGAAGAGAGAGCAAACTTGGCAAGACAAAACGTCTTGTTAACAGAAGAGAACAACCGGTTAAATGAAGATATTCAGACACGATCCCATACTGGGGAAATTCAAACGAGTAGAAGTTCGTCAAGAAGGAGAGGACGTCAAAACGAGGAAAGGGAAATAGAAAACAACTGTGCTGAATACGAACGCGAAGTACGCGAAAGAGAAAATGCACGCGAGTTGGAGAGGAGGTTGAAAAGGCGAAGAGAAAGGAGGAGGAATCGGGGAAGGGGAGAAAAACCAGATCAAGACGAACAGAGATATGACGGTAGCAGGGAAAGTAGCTCAGAACGCGAAAGCCAAAGGAGTAGGAGAGAAACCAGTGTGGAGAGAAATACCATGGGAGCCTTGGAAAGCAGTTTGATAGAACAAAGAGCATTATACGCAATCAAGCAGAGGGAGAGAGAATATACTAATACGAATCAAGTCATACTGTAGCAATTAGAAGAGCTAAAGACGGAAAATGGCAAACTATGGCGGGCGAGGAGGAAAAATGAAACTAACAGAAGCGATAGAGGAAGCAGAAAGATCACCATTTTCGCGCGAAATATTACAATCACCCATTCCTGCGAAATGTGTGGTGCCAACATTTTCCAACATCTTTGACGGAACAGGAAATGTTGTACAATACATGAAAGCCTACAATCTCACATTAATGCCATGGGCCCAGCATCAAGCGATGTTGTGCAAGTATTTTCCAGCGAGTCTAACTGAAGAAGCTTCATTATGGTTCGATAATTTATGCGAAGGCTCAGTAACTTCATTCGCACAACTACAAAGGTTGTTCTTAGGGAACTACATAACTAACAACCGAGCTAAGGCTGGAATTGAACACGCCTTTAGCATGAAGAAGATACATGGGGAGAGTCTGCGAAGTCTGACCACGCGATGGAGAACCATGTGTATCGAATCAGCAGGAGAAGTATAAGAGCGACATTTGATCCTCGCTTTCGTCAACGCTTTGTACCCAACAAACCTCTTATACGTAGAGATATTCCGGCTACGAAACAAAATCGATATGCAAGAACTGAGAGAGTATCAAGAAGAGTTCATAGCATTGGAAGAAAAACAGAGAGAAATGAATGACAATATGATGGCCATCACTGTTGCGAAGGGAGGAAGTGCGACACTCATGTCGCGGATAGCAAGTAATGTGGAAAGCGTCCCAAATGGCGAAAGAGGAAAACAAGTATAAGAAAACACTGCGAAGGAGGTATCCTTGTCAAGTAAAGATGAAGAGTGGTTTCGGAAAGAATACCGGGACAAACTTCATGCATACAACTATCCAGCAAGGAGATACGACAACCAAGGAGGTCGATTTAACAATGACTGGAGGTCAGGATATAATAATAACCCGAGGTTTGAGCGAAGACCAAACTATCCACCGTTTGATAACGTGAAACTCCCCAGGCTAAACGCCCCAATATAGAAAATTTGGGAAACAATCCTGTTAACCGAGGAAATAACACTACCAGGGAACATAGGGCAAGAACCTCTACGAGGAGGAGGAGATTTCTGCACGTATCACCGATTCCACGGTCATGGGGCCGCGGTATGCAGAATCATACGACGAATTCTGTTAGGGTTAATTGAGAGAGGAAAACTGAACCAATTTCTAGAAACACGCGAACTGCCGAGGGCACCGCCGCAGCAACAGCCAGCTACCATCCATCATATTGAGATTGGGAAAAGTTCAAGGCACATAAATTCAATCACCCACTCCACTAAGGACATCAGCAGCTTCCACGACAATATCTTAAGCCGAGTCTAAAAAAGTGATCGAAACGGCAAAGAGATACAGCTGGTAACTACGAGTCGTGTACTCGAGGAATGGCATAAGCAACCAATCTCCTTCACAACGGAGGATACTCCATCGGGAATAGTAATGCATTCAGACCCCCTAGTAGTCACCATGACTATGCAACCGCACTCCAAGTGGGAAGAAAGCAAAGAGGAGAAGGGGCGACCATGGACAATTAACAAGATCCTAGTGGATACTGGGAGTTCAGTTGATATGTTGTTTTATCACGCATTCAGGATTATGGGATACAAAGACTCTGACCTAATCCCATCCACGTACACGATCTACGGGTTCAATAGTGTCGCATAAAGGCCAAAGGGCGAGATTACCTTAGTCATTCCCGTAGGAACTCTGGAAACGGTAGTGACTTTCTGTGTCGTGAATATAGACTCGCCATATAACGCTATCATTGGGAGACCCTGTATCCACATAGTTATGAGAGTAGCGTCAACCTTTCATAGGCGGATTCGATTCCCAATTCCACCAGGCATCGGAGAGATCGTGGGAGATTGTGTCAATGCGAAAAGATGTAACGAAGCAGACATCAAAAAATATGAAGAAAATGCGAAGCTAAAAGAAAAATAGAGACAAAATATGAAAGATGATAGGAGAGCAGAGAGGCTGATGATCAATGTGATAAGGGTGGAAGAATAGAGTCAGGCGACGAAGAAGGAACTTCAGAACAAAATCCTGAGGCAGAAGGTGGAGGCTCAATCTGAATCTGAAAAGAAAATAGTGCAAATCTGCGAAAAATAAAGAACATATTGAAAAACAGAAAGTCTCGCAAAGATGAAAATCCACGAAGTTTATTCCCTAAGAAGGCGATAGAAGTGGAAAAGGCAACGGAACACGAGCACCATCAGGAGGCAGATAACACATTGCGAGAAATGTTTATAAGTACTCATGCACATCTCGAGTTACTCAAGACAGGAAATAATACTTTGTTCAACTTGAGAAGAAAGCAAGGTGAAAGCCTGAAAGAACTGGTATCAAGATGGAAGACACAATATGGCAAGATCATTTATAGAAACCACCTAACCAAAAGTGGAGACAAAGGAGAAATCACGGGGCCACAACAAGAGGCTAAGGCTGATATCGGATATCGAAAAAACAACATTTGAAGAAGAAAATGACGAAGCATATCCTGCAAAAGCATCATCTGAAAATGGAGAAATGTTGTAACAAAGAAAGTGGGTCATGTATTGACACAAATAAACTTTAATATAAAGCAAAGTTCTATCCACGAGCAAGCAAACAAAGGCGAAACAAAGTCTCCGCGACAAAGCTACAAATTTTCTCGTAAGACCTCAGTAGGGGGCGACAAGGTACTATTATAAACCTTTTACCTAGGAAGGATGGGACTACGATTGCGGCATGTCAACTTAGTTCGCGTGGTCGTGCGACGGTGTTCTAACACGATCGCGTAAGAGGCGACCCTTAAGCCCTAACGCGCGTCACAATTGGGGCATCCTGGAGAAGTTACTTACTGGGGCGAAATACCTCTGCACTGGAGGCCACTGAGAACGAACCACTCAGAGAAAAGTTCTCCGGTAAGGGGTGTTGAAATGTGCCAGTTGAGATAGTAGATGTCCTGGCATGGATTATGCACTCGGTACAAAGAAACCCGACTTAGGGTGTGATCTCATGTCTAGTAGCCACACAGGCGAAAAAGCATGAGATCGCGACAACACTGGTTGTTGATACTGGATGGGAGGATCCCAACTGAAATGGTTAGGGATGACCTCCTTGAAAGGACAATTCAGGGGGAATATAAATGGACGGCACCCTCCACTAGGGAGCTGATTGTGTCAAAGACGACAATGTATTGGGGCTTCTTACTCACAGGAGTATCTAAGGCCTGGTATATTGTCGCACATACAACCTGAGGATGTCAGAATACTAACACAATTAAGGCAAGATCGATGGCCAATGACTCGCAAGAGCACATGGAACTGAGATTTCATCGCCCAATGTTGAAGACCCTACCAAAGGAGACCATAAGTTCTTTAAGTTCTCTATGTTGGGGAAGGAAATAAGACCTTAATTAGGAGGAAAATAAGACCTATGAACGCGTGCAAACATGAGGAGTGCGAAAGGAGCAGAGGCAAAGAAAGACAGCGATGAGGCATAAGGAAGGCACATGTCCCACAAGCTAAGTATCACACAACTCGCAAATTCAAATATTCTAGTGGCCATAACATGATAGGGAATACCTCAGAAAAAACCTATATCATCAAACATTTGCTTCATATGTACATATCTGACTTCTAATATGCGATATACCTCGCATGCATGAATTGAGGAATTAATAGTTAACACACACTTAGCCTTAACTATTACATTTATCGGTGTTTGTTGGAACCCACATCGCGCATGATAGTCACCTTAGAAAGCATGATATAACTTGCGCGGAATAATATTAGAATAACAAGATAAGGTAATGAGCTTCCTTCGGAGGTGGGAAGCAGAGGCAAGTATGGGAATACAAAAACCTATATGCTTCTCACCCCCTCAGTCAGATATATAAAAACATGCTAAGGTTAAATAAAAGTCAGAATCACTTATTTACTTTTAAGTACAGAAGTTAAAGGGATAGTCAAAGCCAAAAATCCCCCCCCCCCCCCCCCCCCAAGCTTGGGAGCACCCAGAACAAAAGATCAAGTCGGAAATAATTACGAAAAAGGAAAGACAAAAAACCTAAGAAGAAATAACATCGAGAGCATCCGGAGAAGAGTTCGCAACCTGGGGAATATGAGCAGCTTGAACTGAGGCATCAACAACATCAGAAATCTGCTGACTTAAGATATCACCTTGTTTCTCGACATCACCTCCAGCACGATCACCTAAAGGAGAAGTCGCGGTCAGATCCTCCCCTTCATCATCACTGACAGGGACCTGGGGATAAGCTTCGCGAGAAAGCCTGTGCTTGTCGCAAACCCAGTTGACCGCGAGCTGAGATTCTTTATTTACGCGACGTTGGGTCGCCTTAGAGTATTTCCTGTTAGCACTTTCTATGAAAGACTGATGCTCTTGATCCAGAGAAGAATAAAAATTCTCCAACTCCTCCTTAGCCCTCCTCAGGTCGTCACACTCCTGCGAAACCTCAGCTACCAACTGGGAGGATGAAGAAAGCTACCGAGAAGAAGAATCCCGTTCCTTGAGAGCACTAGCCAAGCTTCCCTGAAGGGTTGCGAGCTTCTTGTTTAGTGCAAGTACTTCCTCTGAGAAAAAGAAATGTCAGGAAAATAGAAGCTAAGAAATCAAATAAGACGGAGACAACAATTATGGCATCCTTTACGACTACCTTTATTCTGCGAAACAACTACGCGAAGATCATTCGAAACTATAGGATGATGGTTAGCATTTTGAAACGACTGAAGATCTCCCAAATCCCTATCTCTAGTCTGGCAGGCTTCATCTTTCTCCTTCGACAACCTAGTCAACTTAGACGCCATATCGGTTGACACATACTTCTGAGATCGAAGGGAATTCTTCAATAAACTACGGTCCCTAGAAAGCCTATAGTATGCACCATCAAAAGAAAGCTTGTGGTTCCTCAAATTGTGAACATCGTCAGATAAGGTTCGATTCTCATAAAGAAGGGCGTGATTTAACATATTGGATACCTCTAAAGCCCTAGCGAGTTGACCAGACAAGGTGCAATGCTGGTACGAACGAGCACGCCAACCCGAATTATCAATTTGGAGACCCACCAATTGATCATGCAAACTCATACAATCACTGTCCAGCTGAACAATCTTAGCTTTAAAGACGTCGCATTCACCTCGAGCATCATTCGCGGAAAATTCAAACTCATATCTTTCGGACATACGCTTTCGGTTTAAAGCTTGATTACGAAAGACCTAAGAATCAAAAGGGATAACGCAAAGGCAAGACATGCGAGAAAATAAAAGGGGAACACAGAGTATCACCTTTTATCTCTTCATTCTTCACACGAAGCTTGGAAACATCATTTGTACCAGAATAGAGTTCGGACAATTTCCTCCTCAAATCATCGATAACCTTTTCAGCTTTACTAAGTTCCTCAATCTGAACCAAGCAACGACGAAACTCCTACAAAAACCAAGACATCAGAACAAAGACAATTGGGAAAAGAAACCAACACAATGAAGGAGAACAACCTCAGATTCAACAGCGGTACATTTGTCGTGCTTGGAAAGCTGGGACGACTAAGATTCAGTCTTTGGAGGCGACAAACCCAGTGCAATGGAAATTAAGCCTGACCATTGTGAAAAGCAGTAGCAGTAGTCGCACCTATTTCTGCGACCTGTTCTACTTTCGCAACAACAGTTTCGGGAAAAGGAAAAGCAGCGACAGAATTCTCCAACCCACGATCAAGAGCCAATGTAAACAAAGGTTGAGGAGAGGATTTAACTGACATTTCACCTTTCAGCGGAGTTACAACAACGACAGACATCATGGTTAGTGGACTCAATACATGGACAAGAGCCTCACTACTCCTTCTCTTGTGAAGATAACCCTCCTTGCTAGGCGACAATTTGCGCTTGTGGAGATCCTTCTTTGCAACCTTTTTTCGATCACCAACAGTGTTAGAGCATTGCTCGGTCGAACTCGCAAGCGTTGCTATCTCAAGCTTGTTTGTCAAATTTAGTTGTCAAAACTATATGTCTTGATTTCTAGTCTACTTATAGCTAAGTCTCGGACTAGGATAGTTAAGTGTAGTTGAGCTCCAGACTCCACAACGATCATCTTACGAAGACGAAGAACTACACAAGGAACCAATGGAACTTCATCTGACTAAAAGGTATGTGGAGACTTGAACTTATCTATCACTCAAAAATCTATCTACTCTAACTCCTACTCTTGAGACAAAAGTCGTATAAGTATGATAGTTTTCATACATACACATTTACTATTTCGAGCCGAGTTTATCTCGCCTATCTATTTCTCCAAATATGTGTTGGTGAGCTTTCGCTTTAACCATTTTCATCTTTACCCGTGATGAAAGTCATGATGACGTTTCAATCTCTTGAAAATTTCTTTGATGTCGATAGTTGTGAATAACGACTATTATAACATTATAGAAGAATGTTTCATGATTGGAATGTAGAGTTGAGATTATGTAACCATCTATGGATATAAGCATATATAGTGTGTTCGCACATTAGTGTATAAATCCATGTACCGGAAACCAAGTGTGTGCATATGTGTGCATACGTAATTGGTAAAGGAGACAGGTTGGGTACGCGTACTGGCGGAACTTTCCTCCCGAAAAATTCTGCTGAGTTTGTAGTTTACAAATTAGTAAACCGGTCACCTTAGGTACGCGTACTGGCGGAAATTTTCTACCCGCAAAAATTCTTCTGAGTTTGGAAACCAAAACCAACTCAATCCGGTTGCTAAGGTACGCATACCCGTACGCGTACCCAAGCTGGTTATTTTCTCAAATCGGAAGTTCATGAACTTAAACAATAAATTATAAGGAATGCAATCTTTGCAAACCATGGGTATATTGTTCATGAATTCATTCAAATGAATCAAAACGATTTTGTTTCAATTGTGTCTATGTATAAAGACCTAAGCAATTGAACAACTCTTCAACTAGTTCTTTTGAAGTCATTTGAACTAGTTGTGAAGAAGATGAATACGGTTAATATGGAAGTGCTCATATGGCTAACCATTGGTTAACTATTTGTGAACCAATTAAGTGTACACGTTTAGGTACGGTTACTCAAACCTAAATGAAATGCATTTCATTTGTGTATGACAAGATAAGTTTCGATCTAACGGTTGAAAGATATTAGCTTGTATCTAATCAGGTTTTCATCTAACGGTGAATATTGAATGCTTTGTTGGTAAGCTAACATTGATTGCAAACCATGATTTGAAAACGATATAAAGGAGAACTCTAGCAACTGTAAAAACTAATCCCCACACCTCATGTGTGATACTAGTTGGTTTATCTAGAGTCGATTCTCCTTTAACCTTAGGTTTCTTCTCGAGACCCTGTAGGTTAACGACTTAAAGACTTCTCTTGTTGTTAACATTGGGATTGTGAAGCCAGACGAAACTACTTCTCTTGTAGTTGAGCGATCTGATCTTTCCATTTTCTATGTTACGAGTTCAATTGAAAGATTGACTTGATATTATATCTCTGTAGGGCAAGATAAAAAGAAATCACAAACATCTTCGTCTCATCGTTTGTGATTCCGCAATATCTTGTTTCGCTACCATATGATTAAGATTATTGTAAGGTGATTGATAATTCTAGGCTGTTCTTCGGGAATATAAGTCCGGGTTATCGATTAGTTCCTGTTCACCTTGATTTTATCAAAAGACGGAACAAAAATCGTAGGTTTATCTGTGGGAGACAGATTTATCTATTATCGTAGACTTTTCTGTATGATACAGATTTGTTTATTCAAGTGTTCGACTTTGGGTCGTAGCAACTCTTGGTTGTGGCTGAGATCAGCTAAGGGAATCAAGTCTGTAGCATCCTGCTGGGATCAGAGACGTAAGGAGCACAACCGTACCTTGGATCAGTGTGATGTTGATTGGGGTTCAACTATAGTCCAGACCGAAGTTAGTTTGTAGTAGGCTAGTGTCTATAGAGGCTTAATACAGTGTGGTGTTCAATCTAGACTAGGTCCGGGGTTTTCTGCATTTGCGGTTTCCTCGTTAACAAAACTTCTGGTGTCTGTGTTATTTCTATACCGCATTATATTTTGCTATATAATTGAAATATCAAAGGTTGTGCGATGTATCGATCAATTGTGAAATCCAACCTTTGGTTTTTGATTGGAAATTGATTGATCCTTGGATATTTGTCTTTGGTACCATCCAAGTTTATCTCTCTTGTATTCAATAAAGACTCGCAGATTTCTATTTGCTTGAGTATAGATTAAATCAAGAGATCGAGATATTAACTCCTCGATATACTTTTTATTAAGATTGAGTCTGACTGTCTAGTTGATTCTCTTAAAAGTATATTAGAGTTAGTCCATACATATTGCTAATCGAAATATTGGGTGAGGTTGTTAGATCCCCCACATTTTCAATTGGTATCAGAGCAGGCAAACACGTTCAAGACCTCAAAAGTCTGTGCTTGTGGCGATCTGACTAGATGGACAGTACAGTCTCTATAAACGCTTCACCAGGAATAAATCACAATCTTAGAGAATGTTCTAAAAATCTTGTTATTCTCCAAAGGAAGTTGCAAAGCATATGGATTTGAAGTCTGTCAAAATTACTTCAGTGATGATGAATAACTCCTTTGATTCCTCTCTAAAGGATCATAATAAGTCAAGTGTTAAACAAAGTATATGCTTTGAGAACTTGATAGAAGGAAGAACTTCTCAAATAAGATTACTGATGTTGGCCCTTGTATGTTTTGCGAGTCTCACAATCACGCTCAACATACGTGTACATGTTTTTCAGAGAAGTATAAAAGTTGCAAGTAATCTCCATAAGAAAGTTGAACAACTGTTTACTTATCTAAAAAGGTGTACAATACTAATAAGAAATCCTAAACGGAAAAGTAGTGTTAGTATGAGAGCTTTTGCTTTAAAATCAACATCACCTTTTTAATGGTTTCTTGACAGTGGTTGTAGCCGACATATGACTGGTGATCTTTCATGGTTTGTTTGCACAAGTGACTTTGAAGGAGGACCAGTTACTTTCGGAGATGGGATTTGTTGCTACATTAGCAAGAAGGGTACGATCAAGCTTCCTGGTGTTCCAGAAATCCATGATATAGTATACGTCAAAGGTATGACTGCAAATCTTCTTTCTATAAGTCAAATTTGTGACAAAGGCCATAGAGTTGTCTTCAATGCAAATGGATGTGACATTGTAGACAAAACTGGGAAAGTGATTTTTCAGGGAACTCATGGTAAAAATAAATGTTATTCTTGATACTCAGTTTAGTAACTGTTGCAATTTGACTAAGGTGGAATCTACACATCTTTGGCATGAGCGTTTTGGTCACATCAATTATCGTCTCTTAACTAAGATCATTAACAAGGAACTTGTTAGAGGCGTTCCCAAAATCAATGAAAATATTGACGGTGTATGTGGTGCCTGTCAAAAGGGTAAACAAACGAAAGTTCACCATAAGTCATCTCGAGATATTCTCACTAAGGCTCCACTTGATTTACTTCATATGGATCTCTTCGGACCAATTCAACAATCCACTGTTAGAGGAAAGAAGTACGCTTTAGTTATGGTAGATGACTACACCAGATTCACTTGGGTAGAATTCCTAGCTCATAATAATGAAACCCTTGGTGAATTTAAGATTATTGTTAATAGAATCCAGAATGAACAAGGTCGCAAACTGAAGAAAATTAGAAGCGACCATGGCACTGAATTCAAAGACACCAAAAGTTTTTGAATTCTGTGACAAACTGTGGATCATTCAACAATACTCACCACCCATCACTCCTCAATCTAATGGAGTTGCTGAAAGAAAGAACATGAACATTCAGGAAATGGCCAGGGTAATGCTCCATAACAAAACCTTACCTCTAAGATTTTGGGAGAAGATGTCTTTACAGCATGTTACTTGATCAATCGTGTCTACCTACGGTCTAAAACCCTAAACACTCCATATGAGTTGTGGAATGGTAGAAAAACCAACTTGCACTATCTTAGAGTGTTCGGAAGTAAGTGATACATCCTAAAAGATCGAGAACAGAGAGGGAAATTTGATACTAAAAGTGATGAAGGTATCTTTATGGGGTATGCGTCTGATAGTCGTGGTTTTCGAGTATTTAATTTTAGAATCCAAGTAATGATGAAATCTGCTAACGTTATCATAGATGATATTAGAAATTTTCATCATGACATTTCTCCTGCTGAACTGCCTCCAATTGAGAAAGTCAAAGAAATCCCGGAATCAGTTGAATTTATACCTAATGTTACTGATCCTGATCTTTCTAGTGATAAGGAGAAAAACATTGATCAGACTGCGCCCGTTGAACAAGAACGTGTTCCTCCACGACACCTCTGGGTTCAAAGAAATCATGATCCTAACAGTATCATTGGAGGGAGAGATTTTACTTCAAAGACTAGAGGACAACTTCAAAATTTGTGCAATTTTGGTTGTTACCTTTCACATGTAGAACCAAGAAATATTGATGAAGCTCTTAGCGATCCCTTATGGGTGAATGCAATGCATGAAGAGTTAAATCAATTTCAAAGACAAGATGTATGGAAGCTTGTACCTTGTTCTCCCAAGGTTAATATTATTGGCACTAAATGGATATTTAAGAACAAGTCTGATGAATTTGGCACTATTGTCAGAAACAAAGTAAGACTTGTCGCTCAATGATATTCACAAATCGAAGGAATCTACTTTGACGAAACCTTCGCTCTTGTGGAACGCCTTGAGTCCATCAAATTGTTATTAGCTCATGCTTGTTTTCTTAAGGTAAAGCTATTTCAAATGGACATCAAATCTGCTTTTTTAAACGGAACCTTAATGGAAGAAGTCTGTGTAGCTCAACCTAAGGGATTTGAAACCCTGACTTACCATATCACGGACACCAGAATTTTGTTAACGAGGAAACCGCAAATGCAGAAAAACCCCGGGACCTAGTCCAGATTGAACTCACACTATATTAAGCCGCTACAGACACTAGCCAACTACAAACTAACTTCGGTATGGACTGTAGTTGAACCCCAATCAATCTCACACTGATCCAAGGTACAGTTATGCTCCTACGTCTCTGATCCCAGCAGGATACTACGCACTTGATTCCCTTATCTGATCTCACCCACAACTAAGAGTTGCTACGGCCCAAAGTCTAAGACTTTAATAAACAAATATGTATCATACAGAAAAGTCTACAGGAATAGATAAATCTGTCTCCCACAGAAATACCTACAAGTTTTTGTTCCGTATTTTGATAAATCAAGGTGAACATGAACCAATTGATAAGCCGGACTTATGTTCCCGAAGAACAACCTAGTATTATCAATCACCTCACAATAATCTTAATCGACGCGGAGAAAGAAGATATTGTGGAATCACAAATGATGAGAAGAAGATGTTTGTGATTACTTTTATATCTTGCCTATCGGAGATATAAATCTCAAGCCAATCGTTATGATTGTACTCAAAACGATGGAAGATGCAAGATCAGATCACACAACTACGAGAAAGTAGTATCGTTCTGGCTTCACAATCCCAATGAAGTCTTTAAGTCGTTAACCTGGTTTACAAGAAGAAACCTAAGGTTAAAGGAGAATCGACTCTAGCTAATACAACTAGTATCACACAGGAGGTGTGGGGATTAGGTTTCCCAGTTGCTAGAGTTCTCCCTTATATAGTCTTTCAAATCAGGGTTTGCAATCAATGTTAGCTTGGTAACAAAGCATTCAAGATTCACCATTAGATAAAACCCTGATTAGATTCAAGCTAATATCTTTCAACCGTTGGATCGAAAACTTAGCTTGTTACACACAAATGAAATGCAAAATTTTAGGTTTGAGTAACCGTACCCAAACATGTACATTTGTTGGTTCGACAATAGTTAACCAAATGGTTATCCATATGAGCACTTTCATATCAACCATATTCTTCTTCACCGTAACTAGTTCAAACGACTCAAATGAACTAGTTAGAGAGTTGTTCAATTGCAAGGAAATCTTATGTAACTACACAAGACACAATCGAAGCAAAAACGATTTGAGTCACTCGAATCGGTTAATGAACTTTATAGCCACGGTTTGCATTTAGAATTCCTTAGTTAATATAAATAAGTTCACAAACAATCGTCTTTAGATATAACCATCTTAAGTTCGCAGACTTAGTTCGCGGACTTAAGTTCCCGGAAGGAGTTCTCAAACTCCAGAAAATATTCTCGGGTCGAGAACTTCCGCCAGTTCGCGGACTGGGTTTGCGGACTGAGTTTGCGGACTGAGTTCACGGCTCTTGTTCCGGTTCTCTTGATCAACAAAGTTCGCAAACTGCGGTTCAAGGAAAAAATACTTATACATATATATGTTGCCACACAATGGTTATATCCAACATTGGTTATATGATCTAAACTCTCATTTCAATCATTGAAACATTCTTAGAGGACGTTATATAGTTGTTATTCACAAACCATTTTTCGTCAAAGAAATTTTCAAAGTGATTGAAACATATCATGACTTTCTTCACTAGGTAAAGATGAACTTGGCCAAAGCGAAAGGTTACCAACACATATTTCGAGAAATAGATATGCGAGATAAACTCGGCTCGAAATAGCAAATGTGTATAATCAAAGTCTATATAGCAAAACGACTTTTGTCTCAAGATAGGAGATAAAGTAGATATAATTTTGAGTGATAGATAAGTTCAAGTCTCCACATACCTTTTAGTCGATGAAGTTCCACCAGTTCCTTGAGTAGTCCTTCGTCTTGTATGATGATTGCCATGGAGTTCTTGAGTTCAATTACACTTTCTATCCTAGTCCGAGACTTAGCTATAGTAGACTAGAAATCAAGACTTATAGTTTTGATCACTAACATTGACAAACATGCTTGAGATAGCAACGCATGCGAGTTCGACCGAGCAATGCTCTAACAATCTCCCCCATTGTCAATGTTCGACCGAGCAATGCTCTATCATTACATATGGAATACAAAAAATAAACGAATTAATTTTTGTAGATCCTATTCCACATGCCCAATCTTAAGATTACTCGAAATCTTCGTCACTTCCAAGTACTCCAATGATCCCAAAGGTTGTAAGTTCAGCATCATCGTTGTTGAAAATCCGTAGCTGTAACAACGAGAAAACAAGAGTTCTTAATCATTGTTATACAGTGCCATAGTATCATTATATAGCATCAAAGTTCAATTGTATCACAACTTCGACAACAATACTATGGTGATATGTATCACTCCCCCTTAGCCAATACTCCATCTCACATGGAAACCACACCCCCTTACATAATGATCTGAAAACCATGTGTATTTGTAGTGTGAACTACATATTAATTCTCCCCCTTTTTGTCAATAAAATTGGCAAAGGTAAGAAAACGGGATCCTAATGAAATTTCTAAAAGAGACATTTCATGACCAAAAGAAAGCATATATCAACTTGTTTAGATGCAATCATAAAGCCGAAGCTAAATGCATTCATCAAGGAGTTTATAAAGATACAAGATAACCCCTATAATATTCCACAGCCGCACTCCCCACAAAGATTTGGAAATTAAGCACAAGTTCAATTAAGAACTCTCCCCCATAATATGTCATTCCCGAAAGAACAAACAAGAGCGACCTTAATTTCAAAAGAAAAGAAGGATTTCTTGCGGCATAACAAATCACATACAAGTATGAATTTGTATCCAAAATACTCAATTAAGTTATCCACAAGAGAACCCATGATTAATTTAATCGGAAATGCTTAACATAAGTGAACTTATGGAGACTCAAAAATACTCAATTAGATTAATCACAAGAGAACCCATAATTAATCTAATCGGAATACACAACCAAATTAACCACAAAAGGTAATCAATTTAATTGGTCATGCTCGACATAAGAAAACTTACGGAGCAACAACTAAATAACCAGACGAGGATGATTAATTTAGTTGAACATGCTCGACATAAAATACCTCACGGAGCAGCAAGTAAGAATAACTCAGTCGATTGTGCTCAAGATAAGACACTTTATGGAACAACACATTATATGCACAAAAATTGTAGACCGGAGGTCGACCAAATACTGTGGAATAATCAAGGATTCATTCTATTTTCCATCACCATTTGCACAATGACATACAATAGACATAATCCTTGTAAACAAAAGATTTTAACCTATCTTTCATCAATAATTGACATAATAGGCTTAACTTTTGTATTTGTCAAAAGTTCATTCCTTCTTTTAGCAACACATGCATATCGACATATAAAGGACTTAACTTTTGACAAGGTATGGGACAAACACAGTTCACGGACGAACACACATATCCCATAACGAATTGCAATATATAAAACCATAAAGATTAATACTGCAAAAATTATCTTCCAAACAATTTCATAATTTAAACCAATAAATCTAAAAACATGAAGATGAAAACGTTGGACATAGCTGTGTGTAATCACAATAATGGCTATTCCAAACTCTAGTTATTCTTCTAATCAAAACAAGAAAAATAGAAGATTTACTAGGCATAAAAAGGAAGAAAATCAGAGTTCATTGAGAACCTCATATATTTCAATGAATCCATCAAAGAAGGTGTCACTGGTTTCCTTTACCCTCTTGACCGTAGATACACCATGTTCCTGAGTTAGAACACAAACTTTACGATCAACAACCCGAGCAAGATGTCTAGCTTTGACGCAATCCATGATGAGCTTCTTTTGATTCCGTATCAGAATATTCTGATTAGCAAGGATTCTGGCCTGACCATCAAGGAGTTGATTTATTTGCAGTTGAAGATTTGCAAACTCGACCTTTGAATCGTTCTGAAAACAAGATAAATCCTTGGCGGAATCATCAATCCAGGAGTTGTGATCCTTTGAACCAGCTCTTGAATTGATTCACGTCCTTGAGCGTCTTCCTCCATATCAAGATGCACAATCTCTTGAGATTTTGCAGAATTCTCCATATAATTTTTTTAGGGATGGGAAGACACAATATAGAGAAATATATATGTGTATGTAAAAAGGAGAAGGAAACTCTTGTTTTTGGAAACCCTATGAACTCACAAGAAGAAGACACAAACGTTCGTGGACCGGTGGTACAGAAACACAAAAAAAAACAAATAGTGTACAACATACTTACTTGAGCATTTCCCAACAATTATCCTTGCATCTCTAAAGCTAGAAACAAGGAAAAAGAGTACCTGAAATCAGGTGGTAGAGTGAGAATTATTCCCACTATGATTATTGAGAAAGGAGTTGTACATATCATCTGACAGCTTGATCTTTGTGTTCTTTGCCTTTCTTCGGTTGACACTCATCCCAGAAGGGTAAGACACAACTTGTTTAACATATCCGTCAGAAGGCTTTCTCTGAGGACTAAGTCTAGGACCTCTTGCAATTGGTTCAAAAGGATCAGAATAGAGAGGAATCCATTTTCTAGATTTAGATTTACCAGAATCATCCTTATAAGCATAAGGAATGTGTTCATCAGTCGCACGAGAGTTTATACCATTGATATGAACTTGTTCCCTGTGATGATTTCTAGAATAAAGATCATTTTTATAAGGTTTCTGGTTTCTTATGGGCACGAGATTCACTACAGAAGTCGACAGACTATTTACTCCATTGATAGTAGAAAGAAGCAAATTATGAAGATTCGAGATTTGTTTCCTTCTGACAAGGCAATGGATAGCATAGTGATTCTTTTTCCCACATAATGTACAGGTCCGTGGAGGAGAAGCAATGACTGGCACCTATTTTAACTTCATAGTCAATTGAGAGGATTGTAAGTCACGTAAGTCCTTCTTGACACAACCTTCTTCTGGAGAACATTTCTTCATACGCTTTAGTTGGTACAGAATAATTTCTCCTTAAGACAGAGTTTTCCTTTTCCAAGGATCTACACTGTTCATGATCTAGAACAAGAGATGCACCTAGTTTCTCTTTTTCGACATAAAGTCTCTCTAGATCTGATGAATGCGTCTCGATCATCCGTTTTTCTCTAATTGAGTCTTCCTTGACAATATCCTCAAGAACACTAATCTTTTCACGTTGAGAGTAGTTTCTTGGAGAAGTTTTTCAATATTGTTAGAGACGGACTCAATGATGTTATAGAGTTCACGTTCTCGATCAAGAGACTTTTCAAATTCATCAATAAGCTGAGCATGATCCTGAAAATAAATATCCTCAGTGGAATTTTTTGAGATTCTGGTGAGCTCCATTTCAGCTTTTGCGATAGTGTCACATGCCTCAAGGGAGGGAGAGATATCAACATCTGATGGAACAACCTTCATACCTCGGGATTCGGAAGAATCAACTAAGGAGTAATCTTTTGAGGTATTTCCAAGACACTTGGCATAATTAAAAGCTTTAGGAGACATCTTGGTATGCATAAATGCTAGAGAAGAGATTCTGTCCTCAGATTCAGATTGCTACAAACACAGACTTGTAAGGTCTTTAAACGTGTTTTCCTGCTCTGATATCAATTGAAAACCGGGGGTACAACAACCACACCCAATATTTCGCTTAGAAATCTGTATGGACAAACTCTAATATACTTTCAAGAAAATCAACTAGACTCAATCTTAAGAAAGCATATCAAAGAGTTATATATCTCTTTCTTGATTCAATTCTTTCTCAAGCAAATAGAAATCTGCGAGTCTAATTGAATACAAGAGAAATCACTTGAACGGTACCAAAGACCAATGTTCAAGTATCAATCAATCAACCAAAGGTCGGATTTCCAATTGATTGATTCAAACGCACAACCTATGATATTTCAATTATATAACAAAATATAATGCGAAATAGAAATAACACAGACACCAGAATTTTGTTAACGAGGAAACCGCAAATGCAGAAAAACCCCGGGACCTAATCCAGATTGAACACACACTGTATTAAGCCTCTACGGACACTAGCCTACTACATACTAACTTCGGTCTGGACTGTAGTTGAACCCAAATCAATCTCATACTGATCCAAGGTACAGTTATGATCCTACGTCTCTGATCCCAGTAGGATACTACGCACTTGATTCCCTTAGCTGATCTCACCCACAACTAAGAGTTGCTACGACCCAAAGTCGAAGACTTTAATAAACAAATCTGTATCACACAGAAAAGTCTACAGGAATGGATAAATCTGTCTCCCTCAGAAATACCTACAAGTTTTTGTTCTGTCTTTTGATAAATCAAGGTGAACAGGAACCAATTGATGAACCAGACTTATGTTCCCGAAGAACAGCCTAGTATTATCAATCACCTTATAATAATCTTAATCGACGCGGCGAAAGAAGATATTGTGGAATCACAAACGATGAAACGAAGATGTTTGTGATTACTTTTATATCTTTCCTATCGGAGATACAAATCTCAAGCCAATCATTACGATTGTACTCAAAACGATAGAAGATGCAAGATTAGATAACACAACTACGAGAAAGTAGTATCAGTCTGGCTTCACAATCCCAATGAAGTCTTTAAGTCGTTAACCTGGTTTACATGAAGAAACCTAAGGTTAAAGGAGAATCGACTCTAGCTAATACAACTAGTATCACACAGGAGATGTGGGGATTAGGTTTCCCAGTTGCTAGAGATCTTTATTATATAGTCTTTCAAATCAGGGTTTGCAATCAATGTTAGCTTGGTAACAAAGCATTCAATATTCACCGTTAGATGAAAACCTGATTAGATTCAAGCTAATATCTTTCAACCGTTGGATCGAAAACTTAGCTTGTTACACACAAATGAAATGCACGATTTTAGGTTTGTGTAACCGTACCAAAACATGTACATTTGTTGGTTCAACAATAGTTAACCAAATGGTTAGCAATATGAGCACTTTCATATCAACCATATTCTTCTTCACAATCACTAGTTCAAATGACTCAAATGAACTAGTTAGAGAGTTTTTCAATTGCAAGGAAATCTTATGTAATTACACAAGACACAGTCGAAGCAAAAACGATTTGATTCACTCGAATCGGTTCATGAACTTTATAGCCACGGTTTGCATTTAGCATTCCTTAGTTAATATAAATAAGTTCACAAACAATCGTCTTTAGATATAACCATCTTAATTTCGCAGACTTAGTTCGCGGACTTAAGTTCCCGAAAGGAGTTCTCAAACTCCAGCAAATATTCTCGGGTCGAGAACTTCCGCCAGTTCGCGGACTGAGTTCACGGCTCTTGTTCCTGTTCTCTTGATCAACAAAGTTCACAAACTTCCGTTCAAGGAAAAAGGACTTGTACATATATGTGTTGCCACACAATGCTTATATCCAACATTGGTTATATGATCTAAACTCTCATTTCAATCATTGAAACATTCTTAGAGGACGTTATATAGTTGTTATTCACAAACCATTTTTCGTCAAAGCAATTTTCAAAGTGATTGAAACATATCATGACTTTCGTCACTAGGTAAAGATGAACTTGGCCAAAGCGAAATCTTACCAACACATATTTCGAGAAATAGATAGGCGAGATAAACTCGGTTCGAAATAGCAAATGTGTATAATCAAAGTCTATATAGCAAAACGAATTTTGTCTCAAGATAGGAGATATAGTAGATAGACTTTTGAGTGATAGATAATTTCAAGTCTCCACATACCTTTTAGTCGATGAAGTTCCACCAGTTCCTTGAGTAGTCCTTCGTCTTGTATGATGATTGTCATGGAGTTCTTGAGCTCAACTACACTTTCTATCCTAGTCCAAGACTTAGCTATAGTAGACTAGAAATCAAGACTTATAGTTTTGATCACTAACATTGACAAACATGTTTGAGATAGCAACGCATGCGAGTTCGACCGAGCAATGCTCTAACAGTGCGTTGTATCGATCAACTGTGAAATCCAACCTTTGGTTGTTGATTAGAAATTGATTGATCCTTGGATATTGGTCTTTGGTACCATCCAAGTTTATCTCTATTGTATTTAATAAAGACTCGCAGATTTCTATTTGCTTGAGTATAGATTAAATCAAGAGATCGAGATATTAACTCCTTGATATACTTTTTATTAAGATTGAGTCTGACTGTCTAGTTGATTCTCTTAAAAGTATATTAGAGTTAGTCCATACAGATTGCTAATCGAAATATTGGGTGAGGTTGTTAGACCCCCGCATTTTCAAGCAGGATTAATTGGAGGCTTGGACGGAATGGGTCTAAAAGCATAAGATTCAAGTATGGGAATACTAAAATCAGGATCAAACACCAAGAACAACTCACAACAGCAGGAGAAAACCCAAAAACAATGAACCTAAAACAACTCAACTGATCGTTATAAATTCAAGCAAAACAAAGTACTTACTGGCGGGATGATTCAACAGAAGGGGGAACAACGGATTGACTTGACATAGCGATGGATCTTGTAAAGAGCACAAATTGCACAGAAGAAGGTCCTTGAAGAAGAAAAGAAGAAGAAAGAAAATGAAGGAAATAAAAGTGAGTTTTCTCTCTCTCCAGAAGTATTTATCAAAACATGCGAACCGGCTAAAGCAGTAACCGGTCAAGATAAAACTGGATAAAGTAGTAACCGGTCAAGATAAAACCTAGGTGTGTCAATCAAGAAAAGGAAGAATTACTGCACGTGAAAGGAATCACATGGAAAAACCGGGAAACTGTCGGGTAAAAAAGCGCAATACGAAGGTGGGATTCTCGCATTATTCCACTTGCAGAAGAACAACGCGAGAAGAGGCAAAATGTATGAGCGAAATATTGCACGGAGCTAATCCACAGTCTCGCCTCCACTAAAGACAACCATTAGCACGAAGAGGAAAGAATTTTGGCGAAGCGTAAACACGTGATAATAAAGAAGACACGCGAAGAGGAGCCACACGACTGATACAAGGCGATACTTATCAAGATGGGCGCGAAGTAGCAATGCGAGAAGACAGTGACATCTTCCCAGAGCCTGGCGAATGAGACAAACTGATATAAGATCAGCACAGAGATCTTGCATGTGATCATCAGTTGTCTTCTACTGATATGTTTGACTATATAAGGATTCAAATAAGAAAGAGAGAGGCAGGTTGTTAGGAGAGAACTCAGTCAAGTAAGAGAATCAAGAACACTCATAGAGAAAAGAGAAAGGCCATTAGAGTTCATTCCAAGCTTTATTTCTTTCGCTTATCATACATTCGAAACCTTTTTAATCGTTGTAAGAATCCCATATATTCAATACAAAGTGTTTGAGATCATACTAGCGTCAAGTGGTGTATAATCTCATTAATGTCAAAGTTAATCTTCATGACTTAGGCTTTTTGTTATTATCATCTTATCGGGTGTAGCTATCGGATTTCCGGTAGTTACAAAGGTTTATATTACTTGATTTTTTTTCTTACATAGGCAAAGCTCTGCTACAGGATGGATCCTGCAAGAAATATTTGCTAAGTCGTCAAAATCATCCTCTAATTGATGAGTAAACTGAATTGACGAATTTCTCAGGTTGTATGGATACGAATTCTCTGCAAATGTGGAAAAAACTTGTTTAATTTTCTGTACAAACTGCAACCTTACAATGCTCGAAAAAGAAGGTTAACTTGTTTACATGTTAGGAGAGAGTATAACATGTAAGGTTGTTTAATTTTCTGTACAAACTGCAAGCTTACAATGCTCGAAAAAACTTGACAGACCACAGAGAGTACTTACAGGATAAAGATTACTTTACATGATCACCATCTAGAAACCTAAGTTTTGGAAGACTCTTAACCAGCAGAACCCGAAATTTCTCGTTGCTTAATGCATTTCCCTCAATATCAAGTTGAATTAGTTGCAGACCTTTAAAGAATAACACTGCTTCCGAACAATCTGTCCCTTCAATGTCAGCTTTTTCACAGTTGTTTACTAGTGTGTCAGATAAAAGAGAAGAGTACAAATACCTCGTTATATCGACTGAGTGTAAGCCGATCTCATTGTAGGATATGTCCAGAACTCTTAGCGACATTAACAGTCTCAAAGGCTCAAGTGCAGCTAAGCTTCTAAATCTGTTATGACTTAAATTCAAGCAAGAGAGAAGTTGCAATGCCTCCAAACCTGTTAGAGAAACCCAAGAAATCTTAACGAACTGGGTTCATATGAGAGTATAATGGGAGATAATGAAGATATCAGATACTATGTAATATCAATATCACATACAGTGGGAGAAATGTTTTGCGGAAATGCCAACATGAAGAAACACTACAAGAAATTTTCAAACAAGTAACCAAGCAGCCTAAACTCTGTAATAGATCCAACTTAAACCTCCATGCATTCGAAACTTAACAAGCTACAACCATGAGAAACATTCCATGTAAAAGAAATGGTTAAACAGAACTGGCCAAATGAAGTATAATGCAACTAAGCACAACGGGTAGGGCACTATTGAATTGTGTTTTAGAATCACTATATTATTCCTATTTTTACCTTCAATAGACTTAAGCTCATTATACTTGAGATCCAGAACCCGGACCCACAGTAGATATTCGAAGGATCCAATCCTAGATAATGACAAGTTGTTGAGGCCAACGCATAAGCTGTCCTGATATCTGGAGTTTGAATCTCTGTAGTAAAGACAGACCTTCATATTAGAGTACCCCCGATAAGAAAACAATTCCAGAAGCGCCTGCAGATATTAAAATAAGCTTGTTATGTTAAATCAAATTTGAGTTGTTTATGAACTCTGCTGTTTGTACAGTGCTTCCCTTCAAGTCGGCTGAACTATGGAGCACGATAAAATTGAACTATACCAGGAGTACAAAAATTATAAAAAACTATAATCCCAGGGAAGGAAAAAGCCACCTGCTCAATAGCGACTAAGCTGTGCTGGTCTTGGTAATATCTTGAATGTGATGGATCCAACTTCATCAAGTCAATAAACAATTTGAGAACTTCTTCAGTATTTACCTTCTCGTATGCAGACGAAGAATTGTATGACATCATTGCATCATGGGCAATCAACAATCGTGCAAGTGCAAGCTTTCCGGTTTTACTAGGAGATAGAAAAGACAAAAGAAACGAAAGCATGCAATAAGATTAAAATGGGTAAACAACAAGGGAGGGAGGGAGGGAGAGAATTTGAAACCAATAAATAAAATAGGAAGAGACAAAATTAAAAAGCAATACTCTTTCAACTTGCGAAAGAGAACAATCTCAGAGAGTACAGTCTCCATTTGCCATTTTGAAACTTCTGCGTTGTTGTCCTGAACAATTAGGAGGCGGTCGAAAGACAACATAGGATTGAGATCCTCTAGTGTAGCCTCATCACTAAACCTATCGTCCAACCATACAAATTCCTCATTACCCACTTCTTTACAATCTGCTTCATCAATACGCACTGTGAACGCAAACCGCGACGGAAAGTTATAGTTGGACCTGCTATAAGACATGATACCCTGAGAGTGTCCAACAGTAACCTCAACCGGATAAGCTATTAAAGAGCGGCCGCTTTCATTGGGAAATTTCAAGTATGCCACCCAAGCTTTTGCACATCTTGCGTCATTAGTTGAAAGTGGCTTCCAACTAATGTCCTCGTTCTTCATAAACATGTACTTAATGTTTGCAGAAGATGAGTTTACACCTTCAACATTTTTGTTAAAATAAAGTATAAAGGGGAAAAATCCTTTACCCGAACAGTAAGTTGTGCATGGAGACAATATACAACCGTTCAACCTCCCATCAAAGGATAAAATCAGGTCTGAACTGTGAACGGGCCAAGTAGAAACCAGCACAGGAGCATCTGGAGTAATAGTTTGATCAAGAAGCCAAAAATAGTAAAACCATCCACTTTGATCGTCTGGATCTGTAAAAATGGCTTCGTGAACAAGCTTATACTGTTTGCCTAAAACCTTTTCTTTCAAATCAAATCCTTGAGCTTTTTGCATCAGCAAATGAGAAAGAATAGCACTGCAAAATCTCCTCAGTTAGATGTACATAAGTTTGTAACCCAAGATGCGGCAGTGATGGCAGACGATCATATAACCAAAAACATCTACTCAAACTATGAGCCAATTGTTTTCAAACATGTCAATTGGGTCTGGTATAGCAATAATTGGGATATGTGAACTGTAAGCAAGCAAATACAGAATAAGATCTATCACCCAACATGATTCATTAAGTCCTTCATATTACCTATCCTAGAATTTGTATTGTGTTTTTTCCCTTTCCCACAGTCTCATAAGGTGTTCAAACAGAAGAATCACCAGAAAGTACAAGGCTTAATTAGACTGTTGCAAAGGCTTAAAATGTAAATGAGAAAATACAGCAGTTTCTTTATTGTGTTATAATTAGCCTTGACAGTTTACATTGCATCAATAAGTTTAATGGACACATAAATGGTCTAGTAACTAGTAAGACCACGATTTGTTAAAAAACAATAAGAAGAAGGGATATTGTAAAATGTGTACGCTGAAATGTCAAAACCTTCACCAATCTCCAATTTCAATGGTCCAAACTACGCTAAGTGTAATTTGGGCCATATGGCACGGGCACACCGTCACAACCTCATCCATTTGATGGTTCTTTATTAAAACTTCTCAGATTTAACGTCAACCATCAACCATGAACACACTTTATACCATGCTAATTTATTAGATAGATTTCAGATAGTAGAATCACAAACTCTTGAACAAATGTTTAACTGCTGTAGCTGTACATCTAATACATCTATGCACTGTGTTTGGCATCCACAATTAGTTACATTAAACCTAACAAGTTTTCCATCAAACCATCTGAAAAAAGAAGCATCGACAGTGTGTCCATGCCGTATGACACAAATTACACCTAGTCCTCCACAATGCATAAGAATGGCAATCAAATCAACAACATAGTTTTCAAGACAAAAATACCTAAGCTTGTTCTAGAACAAAATAATTACTAAATCGGCAACATACAGCTAGAACACACCTACGATTGTGCCAAGCAGAATAATTACTGATATTCTCTACAATCATTTCAGTTGTATGTTTTAACTCTTCCTCTTCTGGTACATTCTTCAGTGCCGCGACAAACCTGGTCCGACAGCAAGAAAAACAAATACATACGAAGTAACTCGACAAATACAATCTACTACTGTCCAAGATTCAAATCAAAGCATAATAATCACCTTCGATAATCCCAAGCATGAAAATTCCGGGAATCAGCTTCCTGAAACTTATTGAGTAAGTTAAATTCATGATCTACTGACGATAGTCCCTTGATTAAAATCCATTTCCTATGATGCCAAGCTCCGTACGACTTATAATTCTTTTCCAAAGCAATCTCCACCTACACAAACCCAAATTCAAACAACAAAAAAGTAAATAAAAGAACTAATATATGATTCAATCTTTTGCAAGTAAATGCAAAACAAATTTTAACATAAACATACAATTTTGAGCTCTTGATCAAGAATTGATTTGATAAAATCTTGATTTGCTTGTGATGAGGGACTATGTTGAACAACAAGTTTTCTGTAGTTCCAAGCTGTGTTGAATTCAGGATTGATTTCTAGTAATTTTGAGCTCAGATCTAGGGCTTCTTTAGTATAACTGAAGTGAAAACAAATTAATTAGAGAAATCAATTTCGTGAATAATATGGAAATTCAAGAAACAAATTTGTTGAAATTCTTACATTTTGTTGTGATGATTATGAAGGAGTTAAGATTGAAGAGTTCGTAATTGGGTTGATTTCAGAATTGAATCTGCATCTTGATTTCCTGGGTTTAAGGGTTTACGAGGTCGACCATGCATTTTTGAACTCACTGAGTTAGAGAGAGCGAGTGACACAAACTGAGGAGAGATAAAACTTAAAAGAGGAATCCGGGCTTCACTTTCGAATAGAGGGACTTTACCCATGATAAGAATAACTAGTTGTGCGCCCGTGCTCTGCACGGGCATAGTGATATGAGTCATGAGGTCATATTACTGGTACACTGTCAAATTGTGAGTAGGTTTATGCCCTTGTCATTGATGTTGAGCTTAGCCCGTCCCTCCATGTAAGTGAATTGGTCGAATTATGTCAAAGGTAATGAATGTAAAAACGAAAGCAAGTAGCCCTCGTTAACAATTTAACAATCATTATATCGGAACAACAAAGTGATCAAACATAAAGAGAAATCAATCAATCGAATAAACAATTAAAGAAAACAATACTAAAATATTAAAATTGTATTTTATAACTCACAACTTCATAAGTGAAGTTTACATTTGGTATACTTGTCAAGAACTCTCATTTTCTGTCTATGCAAGGTTCTCTTCCATTGATAATGGAGTTTCTCCATCTTCATGACACCTGCAGTTGACACAAATCACAATTCTCTATTATCTAGTACTTAGAATCTACTATTATATATTGTTTGTTACCTGAATGTAAATTGTTGAACCCTTCTTTGGACAAAATTTTTAATCGTAATTTCCAAACTTTGACGTGATGTTATCCTTGACAACTGCCACATAACATTTCCAATGAGTGAAATCTTGGCAAGTGAACTCCAAGACTTTGTATGGTGTTCATAACACCATAAATGCATAAGTAGATTCAATAAATGTATTTATATTGTCATGGAAATACAAATTCAGCAAGTACAGTAGTTCAGTTTACATGGCTGATACACACTATAATTTTAATACTTGCATTATATTTTCCATGGCTGATACACACTTTGGTTTATAAGAAATGCAACCAACGCTTCGAAATATTTGTAATCATCAAGACTTTCAGCTCCGTCACTTAATCGAGGAATTTGGCAAACTTGGAACTTTAAAAGGTTGGCCATCCATATGTCGATCTATAACCTATATAATTCAGGAGTCCTAACATAACTAACCTGTGATTTGTGTTAACCATGAAGTAATGCAAACAGTCTCCAAAATATAGCGAATGATAAAATTATCAGATTCGAAGAAGTACAATATTTCATGTAAATCATAACATAAGTATTGGTATATGATAAACCAAAACATTTGAACTCATTTGTTTAAAGTTGGTTAAAACATCAAGAACCTACCAACACGTCCGCTATAATCTGCATCCAGCTTAGCCTTGGGCATATTTACCATTGTTCCTGCTCCTGGAGATGAGAGGAAAACAAAACACATAATATAATTATAATTCATACTAAAAGAAATGGATTTCTTAGTTCGTATGCAACTAAGGGAGTACCATGAACCTTGACATTTAACTCCGGTTTAAGATACTGGTCGTTCAGCTAAATTATGGTACTCAGTTAAGTAGCAAAGCCACCAAAATCTAAGAGTCATGACTTACGCCGCTAATTTCATTGTAATAACTCAGAAATTATGGGAAGTGCATTTCTCTGGCAAGCCAAATCAAGGCAGAATGAGTAGGATTCTGCTGGATCCGGTGTAACAAACCCTTCTTCAGTTGGAATTGCAATTGTGAATGTGGATAATTTGCAAGTAATGATAGCAATACTAATCAAGACAAAAGCGAGGGGAAAAAGCTACCTAATGTATTGCTTTCAACCGTAAACGTTTCATGTAATACAACCTAAATTTGGGTTAAACCTACTTCCTACGAAAAAAAATCCTTATATTTGATTTAGCAATTACATAAAAAGAAAATTGGGTAATACATAGCTAGTTGAGACTACCTTAGTCCAGCTGTATTGATTCATGACGACTAAGTTGAAGTCCTCAACACATGGAATCTTCTCTGGATGCCCATAAACAGTCATAGAGGATAAGAAAACCATCTACATTTGTACAAAAAACAAATACAGAAATCAATCCAATAGAAATTGAGACTATTTGGAACCTCAAAAAACTCGCATTTTCCCATGATTACATCCATATTTAGCAACAACTCTATGAAAAAAACAACATCCCTGTTTAATCCATGACTAACTGTTCTTCTTTATCTCTCAACAACATCTTCAACATAATCATCTAGATCATACCGATGTAAGCATTAAACCTTGTATTCAGTAGTCGTACAGTAACTCATTATGTCAATAGTTCAATAATATATACAGAAGTTCTGTTGGAAAAAAGCATAAAAAAGGTAGGATTGATCACCTCTCTGATAATCCACCACTGTCTACCGAAAAAGATCACCAGTAAAATCGTGCGTAAGTGAAAAGTGGTAACTGCAGAACAGAATAAAACTAATCAATCTAATATGGATACTTTTCGTTAAATAAATAAGATCAAAATATAAAAGAACACAAAGGAATACCTTGAACCCTTACGTTTAAGGGTTTCTATTAGAGTATGGATAAAGAAAAAGATATATAGAAGAGGCGAGAAAGAAAGAAAGAATCAAAATAGGGTTTGGAAAGAACACCTTATGCAACAGCCAGTGGTAGTCGTTGTTCCCTCTACGTTTGAAGGAATTGATTGTGATTTCAGAGCTGAATATAATCAAGTGGAAGAGCGAGGAAGAGAAGGGGATGCGTCGGAAAAGAGGAACAATAAAGCATAAGGGTTTCCTGTTGTTCTAAATCTTGCGAAAAGATATAGAACTGGGGTTGAAAATACGAAAAATTGGTGGTATGAAAAATCAATATAAAACTGGGGTTGAAAATATGAAAAATCAAAAGGTTCTTGTTGGTCTAAATATGTTCTGGTGGGGCCAGAAGCTCTAAGAAAAGAGCTTGATTCAGCTTTCAACCACAGCAGAGGAAATTCACCTGAAATCATATCATTAATAATGTTTGTTGAGTTGGTTAGGGGTGTCCTACTACTATAGAAAAAGTCTAAATTACCCTGACTTCATCCATTAAAAAGATTAAGTTGCCTTCTAATGTATTTAAACCTAATTAAAAAAAAAACTAAGACAAAATCAGGTTTTTTTTCAATCATCTTCATTTTTCCTCATCATAGCGTAATTGTTCCTCGTCCATCACGGCGTCATTGTTCCTCCATTAGAAAAAAAAATCATCATCTTTCATCAATTCATAATTTGAGTCGTCTATTAAAATCCATATTAAAGATGCAAAAAAGAAAAAAAAAAACTTTATAATCAACCGTAATTTTAAAATTTTTGATGGTGTTACGATTGTTAACAAAGAACTACCAAACGTGGGACTGCAAAAAAATTAGTTACGGTTGGTTTTGGCAACCATAAATTAGTTACGGTTGGTTCGACTATAACATTGCCAGCCGTAAATTTTCCTGCGAAAAATTGAAATTTTGAATATGCGTAGCGGTTGGCTTTTATATCAACTGTATTAAGTTACGGTTTGTGATTACTATTTTATTTTATTTTATTTTTGTTACGGTAGAACAACCTGTGCTAGTTACATAGGTTAAGTTTAAGTTACAGTTGGTTCAATTAGAGGTTTGTGAAAAGGCGAGGGTACCCAAATACACCACAATCTTTTCATTTGGTCACAACCTATTCAATCTCTACCGTGTATAAACCTCTTGGAGCAACAATCACTCAAGGAATATTTCAACACAGTGTCCGCTTGAAATAGGGTTAGTCCGGACTGGCCTAACACGTGAATAATTATATCAGACAAGTGGAGAAATCCAATACACTTTGTGTGATCGTTTATGGATATGAAATCGAGACAATACTACAACAAAGTGTTCACTTGATAACTGAAATCTTATAAGATAAATATCAAGTGCCTAGTTAACGTACAAGTGTAATTACTTTAATTATAATATAAAAACAATTATAATGCACACACACCAGAATTTTGTTAACGAGGAAAACTACAAGCTTGTAGAAAAACCCTGGGACCTAGTCTAGATTTGAATACTCAGTGAATTAAGACGCTACAAAAAGTAAACCTGCAACTTCGTGTAGACTATACTAAGTAAACTAAAATCCTAGTTACTCAGCTTCAGCAATATTCTTGTTTTGATAATATCTAGCAGAACCGAAGTTCTCAATAGATATTTGAAACCCAATATCCTAGCAGAACAGACGTTCTCTTTAGGACTAGATCTAGTATATCCTCTTAATGATTCATAACAACTTCTTCTTCAAATCTTCGAAGTCTTCAATCTTCGATTTAATCTTCAAAGTAACAACCTGCAAAAACAAACTTGATTCCTTATTGATTTGTCGCACAGAGCGGACTCTGTTAACAATGGCAAATCAATGAATCTATCTTACGGTTCTAGAAAGACTTAGATCCGTAGAAACGTTGATCTTTGATCTAGTTTGAGTGAGCCTTATATCATAAGAGAAGGTTCTCAAGAATAAAAAAACTAGGTGCAATCAAAGATTCAACAACCGTTAGTCAATCAATTCAATCAAAAACAAAAGATAAAACTGCAATTATCTAGTTTCCCACCAACGGTACACGCTAGAGCTTCTCAATCCCAAAGAAGACTTTAAACTGAGCGGTCATAAGAGATTTCGCCTAATTAGGTTACTCTCCTCTCCTAATAGGCGGTTTCACCAGTAACAGTACAACAGAGGAAGTTTACTGTCACGAAGGATTAGTTTGCTAGAAAGACAAACTTCAAGTATTTATAGACCAAGAAGTTTGAACACCAAAGAATTTCCAAAACCGAAAATATTCTCAAGATATTCAATAATAATTTCCATATTCAGTTTTCATAATTCCTGAGAATGCTCTGTCCAAAATAATGATCGAAAATCTCCTTGGAAAATCTTTAACTAGCAAATGCACATTACTAATTCTTATTTTCCATATATAATTAAAAACCTCGATTAAAAGATTCTTAACTTATTTAATTTCGATCATAGGATTTACTTCCTTCTTAGCCGTTAAGGAATATCTTTGAACAATAAAAAATATACGCATTACTGCATGTGTTCAAAGTGTGTCGACATCCTTTCTTTGTAAGTCCTCTTTCATATTTACTCACTTGAAACCGATTTACCACACTTCCAAACAAGTTTAGAATTGGTTCATCTGATTTTCAAGAGCTATGCGATTGATAAAGAACTTCTCAATCACAAATCATGGGTTTAACAGTTCTACCAAAACAAGTTTCGGTTCTACCTCCATGTGAGTATTGTGCATAGTCATACTAGCTTCCCAAAATTCGCTTGACTAGGTACTAGGATCGGTTCCCCACATATATATGGTATCTAACTCATATGTGTTGCACATGTCCATAGGATCGGTTCCCCTTTGCCTAAAAACGTGTTGCACATGTCCATAGGATCGGTTCCCCTTTATGTTATAAACCTTACTGCACCCCATACAAGGATCGATTCCCCTTTGTGACGTGTTTCACCTCTTACTAGGATCGGTTCCCCTTTACCCAGTGTTGGTCTTACAAACTACACAAACTCGAGCATACCAACAGGTGATTACTTAAGATCGGTTTCACTAATAAAAGTCATACCAATACAAAAGTCAGGCTTCATGTGAATAGTTTTACCAAGAACACAAACAAGTCATGAGCGGTTATACTAATCACACATATTGGTCGTTCATAAGATATGCAATGAAGAACAGCCCCAATAACGCCTGGCGATTTCCTTTTCGGTTCACAAACAAAGTTCATGAACTTACTTCCTTAAAACACATGTAACAACATTGTTTCCTAGGATGAAATCCTCACCTCATACCCATACATAATCACAATAGCATCCATACGATTATGTTGATGTCTTATGTACAAAGTTTAATGGTTAAGCAATAAACCTCGTATTGTATTCCTTAATACTATGTCTAACTAGAGTGTAATCATGCTTTGCAGTTTTGTTTTCAATTTACACGACTTGAAAGACACAAGATAGATATGGAACAAGTCAAGTCATAGTTACTAACCTCAAGTTGAAGGATAATATCTTTGTTGTCTTCAATCAATCTTCAGATCTTTGTGAGTAACTGGAGCACAAAACTTCTATCATTTCTAGTCTAACCTATCGAAGTTGACTGGAGTTTACATAATAGCAACTCGAGTTTTGGAAATAAATATGACAACCAATCTTGACATACCAACGCTTGGTGGGTTCAGCCGAGCAGTGCTCTAACAATCTCCCCCTTTGTCAATTTAGTGACAAAACTCTATTACTTATGGAGATAAACGAATTACAAAAATAACTCATTCTACATACAGTAAATTCACATTTCAACAGCACAATAACCTGGAGATATTCAAACCTTGAAATTGTCGTTGTTGACATTATAATAACAAAGGTAATAACCCCCCAAGGAAGATAGGTAGATATTCAATCCGCACGTCTTTGTTATACCAATTTATATGACATGTTACTCCCCCTTAGTATGTGCTTTCACTCTTTCGTTGGATAAACGTTCAAGCACCAATGTTCTTTTCCTTAGCGATACCAATCAATATAAAATCAATGCCAGTATCACTTGTTTACTCCATATTATTTCTCCCCCTTTTTGTCACAAAAATGACAAGGAAACGAAAAATAAAGGACAACACGAAAAGAATCTTACAAATCTCAAAATAGACTTGCAAACCTGTAGAGTTAGGCACGAGGGTTCCACACATCATGTTCTGATAACCAATATCAAAACCGAAACTACAAGTAGTTTTATTTCGATATGTTATCAAGGAAACAATTGTACGAAACAATTTTTCCAATTTAGATTAGCAAACCAAAAATCAACTAAGCACTTTAATCCCTTTGTTAAACCGATTGTTCAAGAACAATCGCTTAATTCGATAAGACCAAAATAAAGATAAACTCTATTTTTCTCATCAGGTTCTAATTATCCATAAACTTAGACCTTTCAATTTTCTACAAGACAAGTACTAGGTTAATTAACTAACATTTCTTGTTAAGGCATTCGATTAGACTTGAATAACTGATACCTCCCTTCGATAAGCCTAACTAAGATCAGAATTAACTTAGTTTCTCTTATCCGGAATCGAATTTGACTAAACAACTCATCTCGTACGCTTTTTATTTCGTTAAGCCATAAATAATTCATACAAACCAAAATAAATTAACTTGCATAATTATTCACCTCAACTGGAAGCAATTGAAACAACATAGACATTAAAAGCACCGCAATTGCACCGAAATTTTGTAAGCCTAAACAATTGATACCATACAAACGCAAGATAACAATAGTTTTTCTTAACCGGAACCAATTGAATCACACACAACATCAATTGTGCCGAAATTTTGTAAGCCTAAACAATTGATACCACACAATAAAGCAAGATAACAATAGTTTTTCTTAACCAGAACCAATTGAATCGCACATCCACAAACACATCATGGAATAAATATCAATTGTACCAAAAATTTGTTAGCAAAAGCAAAATATATGCAATAAAATCATGCTTTTCTTAAACAGGAAAATGATTAACTAACAAATTTGTTACCTCAAATTTTCGCATCCTCTTTTCCTCATTGTTTTTCTCATCCTTTCGCAAAGACATAAGAACAGCAAAAGCAACCTTTACCATAGAAAGGTTGAAATGGTTTTAACTATTACGTGCCAATAGTAATAAGATAATACCAAAGACTCATATGTATAATATATACACAACTTATGAGAAATAAATTGATAATAGTATAATCGTGACTCACATATAGGATTAATTGTCATCATCCTTTTATGATTATTTGATTAAGCAACCCAACAAGTTAGATATGAAATCCGCTAAATCAAAAGTCACAAAATCATAAAAAGGTAACCGATTATGAGACCTATCTCATATAACGATGACAAAACGGAGATACATTCATTTGTTCAAGAACGTTTAACACAATATTCTGAATGTTATGAGTATTGAAACTTATCATTCGAGTGTCATCATTGTGACTATCTTTTGATACCATCCTGGTTGTCTTTAGAGAAGACTTTGGACTCCATTTAGAAATGGGTTTTGCAGAAGCACCTTTGTTCTTCCTATTATTTCTTCCTGAAATCCAAGATGAATCTCTTGAGGAAACATTAGGGTAACTGAAATGTTAAAAATTCTGAGAGTTAGCCTTTCTCCAGTTTGGAACATCAGATCTGGTCTTTCCAAAGCTATCTCTCCTTTTGTAGTTTGAGCGATTCTGAGAGAACTTTGTAGAAGCCTGATAAGCAAACTTTGAACTATCATTACGATAATTATTTTGTTCATTTTTAGGACAATGATGTCCTGATTTAGCATTATTGAGTTCCGCCAATTTTGCGGAAACACGTGCATCTATGGCTTTTTCATTCCTTATACGGAATCTGCATCCTCTTTCCAAGTGTCCTTTATTTCCACAATAACAACAATGCTTAGTAACATACGAACCATGGGGTTTAATGTTACCTTGTTGTGGATTTTCTTTCATTGGAGTTTGATGGATTTTACGTTTTCCGTCTTTTGCTGAAGATGAAGGTGCTACAGATTTTTCTTTTATGGAAGAGCAATCTTTTGTGGCAACTTTTGAAGCAATTTCTTCCGCAGAGTCTTTAGGTTTTACAAACTTTGTTTCCTTTTTAGTATTCAAAGTTTGTTTACCTTTGTATCCCAATCCGCGCATGTCACGAGGAACTCTATTTGAATTCAACATTGAGTCAAGTTGTTTTGTGCTACTATCGAACTTTTTCAAGTATGCTTTTAGACCCATATTCTCTTTTTCCAATGTTTTTATTTTTTCAAAAGCATTATCTAGATCAACCTTAAATTTATCAATTTGAACTTTATAATCTATTTCAGATTCGGTAGAATTACTTACCTTAGTGTTTTTCAGGTTCTCTAACTCTATGTATAGCTTCACTTCTCGATCATGACTTTCTTCGATTTGCTCTCTGTAACATTTCATGCATTCACGATAATGACCACCACCAATAATCTCTAGATCGTTATACAGATCATCAAGTTCCTTTTTCAATCTTTCATTCTCTTCACGAAGATCACAGTTGAGTGTCTTTGGTTCTGGAGCTTCTCGATCATCACCTTTTTGTTTTTTGTATTCTTCGGAGACTTCAAGATAAGTCTGACCATTGCTTACACGTTCTATATCCTTATATAGAATATCAAGTTCCCTTTTAAGTTTTTCATTCTCTTTGCAGAGTTTATCACGTTCAAGTGCTTTTGACTCTAAAGTTACTTCAATATCCTTTCCAGATGTGCATTCAACAGTTGCATGGAAAGCCTTGTTCTCTTGATCCTTGGAACAATAAGAGCTATCACTATTATTTTGTTCTCTATTCTCTACACATTTCTGTGACTTTTGGGAAGAAAAAGAATTCATTTTCTTTTGTCTTAATAACTTTCTAAATTCTCGTGCAGTCGTATCAACACTGCAATTCTCAGTTTTTGTATCTGAAGAACAAGTCTCAGTTACAGCTTTAAGGGTAATACCCTCTTCATTCTTGAATTGGTATTCAAGGTCAAAGATCTTTAATTTACCAACTAGAGCGCTTCTAGATAGTGTGGAAAGATCATTAGCTTCCATGATGGCATGCTTTTTAGATTCGTATCTTGGTGGTAAAGACCTTAGAATTTTACACACAATATCTTTATCTGAAATAGTTTTTCCTAAAGAATAAGAGGCGTTCACTATTTCAGAAAGTTTTTGATCAAACTCATCAAAGGTATCATCTTCATCCATACGAAGATTTTCCCATCTAGAAGATAGGGTTTGAAGCCTAGCTTCTTTTTCAGAGGCATTCCCTTCAAATACAATATTAAGAATATCCCAAGCCTCATTTGATGTTTTACACTTGGTTACATGATGATGGAGGTCTCGAGTTACAACATGTATAATGTCGTTTAATCCATAAGAATTTTGCTTCGAAAGCAATTTTTCTTCGTTAGTGAATTTTTTCAATTCCTTTAGTCTAAACTCAGTGGTTGAGTTGCTGACCAGTACTTTTGGGTGTACATACCCATCAATAACTAAAATCCAAGTGTTAAAGTCATGAGCTTGAAGAAAATACTGTATAGCCATTTTCCACCATAGATAGTTTGATCCTTCAAACCCTGGAGGTATGTTAACCGAATCAATTATCATTTGATTCAAAACTTATAGGTTGGATCACGCCAAACACAGATTGTTAGATATTTTCTTGTTTGCCTGCTCTGATACCAATTGAAAAGGCAAGGGTACCCAAATAAACCACAATCTTTTCGTTTGATCACAACCTATTCAATCTCTACCGTGTATAAACCTCTTGGAGCAACAATTACTCAAGGAATATTTCAACACAGTGTCCACTTGAAATAGGGTTAGTCCGGACTGGCCTAACACGTGAATAATTATATCAGACAAGTGGAGAAATCCAATACACTTTGTGTGATCGTATATGGATATGAAATCGAGACAATACTACAAAAAAGTATTCACTTGATAACCGAAAACTTATAAGATAAATATCAAGTGCCTAGTTAATGTACAAGTGTAATTATTTTAATTATAATACAAAAATAATTATAATGCGGAAATAAAGTAAAGCACACACACCAGAATTTTGTTAACGAGGAAAACTACAAGCTTGTAGAAAAATCCCGGGACCTAGTCCAGATTTGAATACTCAATGAATTAAGACGCTACAAAAAGTAATCCTGCAACTTCGTGTAGATTATATTAAGTAAACTAAAATCCTAGTTACTCAGCTTCAGCAATATTCTTGTTTTGATAATATCTAGCAGAACCGAAGTTCTCAATAGATATTTGAAACCCAATATGCTAGCAGAACAGACGTTCTCTTTAGGGCTAGATATAGTATATCTTCTTAATGATTTACAACAACTTCTTCTTCAAATCTTCAAAGTCTTCAATCTTCGATTTAATCTTCAAAGTAACAACCTGCAAAAACAAACTTGATTCCTTATTGATTTTTCGCACAGAACAGAGTCCGTTAACAATGGA